>NW_027526225.1:24671431-24913931 GCF_048455015.1 Haemaphysalis longicornis
CAGCAGCTCTGGAGGAACCGACCACGTCAGCCGCAGTGGAAGAGGGTGTTCAAGCCCTTTATCCCCCACCGAGACAGAAGCGCTTGAACCATTTTTACTGGTGGGTGCCCGGTTGTCCGGTTTGAGGGCCCTCCCACTTGGCCTCTCATGGCTGGTTGTGGTCATGCTCCAAGCGTTTATTCCTACGTCAAAGGCGTCCAGAGGCTCCGCAGACACTTGTACCAGTCAACAAAACCGATGGGTTTCGGTGGCCCAGGCTTTGAATATCGTACTTGCCTCCCTTACGAGACGAGCGTTTTATCGCTCCACCATCAACTATTGTCGATTTTTGCAGCCACCCCATTCCAATTTGCCAAGAAAGCCAGGTCAAGTTCCCCAGCATTGCAGTCCCACAGAAGGGCCGAGCGCCAGGCCGGGGATTCGCTTGTACCTATTTTACCGGTTGGGGCTCGGCGCCACAAGGCACAAGGATGTCCATGGGGACTCCCACGACCACTGTGAATGCCCAACTCGTAAACGCCTTTTGCAGGACATGCCGCCAGGCTCTTTTACCCCCCCCCCCCCCCCCCCGGCAATCCGGTGTTATAGAAGGCCGGGTGGCGTATTCCCATACCATGTCCCGTAGGGGCCCAGGCCAACCACACCCCCTAAGCAGGGGCGCAGCCAAAGAGGTTAAAAAATGCAATTTTTTAACCTCCTTGGACGCAGCACCGTGACGTCTCTACCTATATGTGCGCGACTTCATGCAAGGTGGAATTTTTCTTTTTTCCCCCCTCCCCTCGTTTCGACTGCTTGGCAGGCGGCCGATGGTTGCGCTCCGTGGGCGGGGCTGGCCTGCGGCGCTGGGGAAGCTGACGCACATGTGGTAGAAGCTAACCTTTTGTACCTGAGCCCCTGATCTCTCCGCGCTCTTCTTGCGCACCTGCAAGTTGACGCTGACCTCCGATCGTGTTCCTAGATAAGCGCTCGACTCAGTGATCGAAGTGCGCGCGCGCGGATGGACGCTTTCACGCGCATGTGGCAATTACACACGGTCCGGAAAGCAAACACCCTCACTGAAAGCTCATTCTACAGCACACAGAAGGGTATACAATTGAGTTTTGTGCCCTGTCACTATATACACACCTCAAAACACGATTCGGTGCTGCGGGTAAGGATTACAAGAAAGGCAGCCAATTACCCATGACTACATTTACAAACTGTCCTACTCTTGCGAAATATTACAGCTGCATGAGCTGCTACATTTTGACACTTTCATAAGCACTATTACATTGAATTTCGTTAACATTAACTTCATTGCATTATTCTTTATCAGGAACAGTGCCACTAAGGAAAACATTGACATTTTGTTAACAGCAATGGAAGGTGTGAATCGTTCTTGCAAGGGTGATACATTGATAAGAAAGACACCAGCTCAAACGTACACGTTTTACACTCGGTCATGAATTCTGCGTAATTTGCACTGCTGGTCATGACAATTTAGGGAAACAATATCGAAAATATATACCAACCAAGGGCTAAGTAATAGTTGGATTGTACAGCAACTGAAGTAATCGAGGGGTTTGATATATGTCTTCTGTACAGGGCTATTGACCACAGTCTCTTCACTGAAGCCACCAGGCCGAGCTTGATATCAGTAATCATGCGTGCTACCACTCACGCTGTTGCCAATGTCGATTATGTAGTTATTTTTAACAATTTGTGCTTCATGCACAAAGATTTTGCTGCATAAGATACGTTATTTATAAATAGACAGCTCCAGCAGGATCCGAATGGCGCTGATTCCCCCCCCCCCCCCCCCTGTAATCGGGAAAGCACACTAAATCGTTATCACTTAATGGGCTCTGTCCATTATTCGACCGTAATCGCCCCCAGCTTTTAACTCTAGGTCCCGCCCCTGCTACTGAACAGGAACATGTTAGTCGGGTCCGTGACGATCCCACCACACTAGAAGCAATTACCGAGTATGCCCTTGAAAACAGACTCTACAAATTGGTGTAGCAGCCTGGCTGACTTCCCCGTTCGGTGTACATTGTGAACTGTCTGCAGCGTGCACTGTTTTCAGTGTGAACCGCATTGTCCACAGTGTGAACTACACATTTAAGTGTGAACTGTGCGTTTTGCTGCCACTGACTTTAATGTGTTCATTTTGCGATTAGGACCCCAAGACTGCAACTGTGTTCATTGTTCAAATTGTGACCTTCCACTTTTCTCCTCATCCTTGCTTTCCCAGAGCCCCATGGCCTCTCATTTAATGCAATGTTACACTCCCTCAGATACGTATATTCTTTTCGCTGGGACTAATGAGTAGTTGCCCGTGAGCTTGAAGTCACGGTAGTCGCAGTAGAGATAAAACTAAGTAAAAAAGTTATCTCCTTGGCGCACTATTTTTGCGATAGTGATCTTGGAGTCCAAATAGCGGCAAAAAATTGTCACTTTTAGAGATCCACTGATGGGTATAGATGAGCAGTTTGTGTCTGTTTCCTGCAACGCATTTTTAGCTACCACATATATATATTTCTGTAGTGTCTGGCCTTTTAATTCGCCAGAATTGTGTCACAGCTCGTGCCTCAACTGTAAGCCACACACACGCAAAAAAGTATACAAATGTATAAACATGAAATAGCAGGAATAAAAATATAAATAGTACAACACAAGTTGCCCGCGGAGCGAAACCATCGGCCGCCCGCAAAGCAGCCTAAATGAGGGGAGGGGGAAAAAAAGAAAAAACCCACCTCGCATGAAGTCGCGCACATATAGGTAGAAATGTCACGGTGCTGCGTCCAAGGAGGTTAAAAAATTGCAATTTTTTAACCTCATTGGCTGCGCCCCTGCTTAGGGGGTGTGGTCGGCCTGGGCCCCTACGAGATATGGTTTGGGAACACGCGGCCGGGTGCCCCCCAAATGGAACAGGGTGAGGGACTCTACACTGGCAAAGGCAGCTTTCCAGGCGTTAGTTCCCCTTTCAAGGGTCTGCATTCGACCAGGGATGCAAAGAAACGGGTGAGTGCCCGGCGACATAGGGTTTCATACAATAATAACTAGAGGATAAACTGGCGCTAGCGTCAACGCGAACTCTGAGGCTGCGCCTACGCTTCGATGGGAATGATGGGTAGTTCTGGAGTCGTGTAGGATCGAAACGGGCCTATGGCTCCGCAAATTGTTTTTTTTTATAAAAAACAAACCTTTATTGCCCGCTTAGCTGTTTACAAATTACATGGCGAAGAAGAAAGTTAGTGACCAAAGAATGGTTTTGTACGAAATCAAACGGCACGTTTGAATAAAAAACAGACGCGGAGTCCAGGAGGTTTGCGGAGTAGGTTTGCAATATGCCGCCAACTAGAGCGGGACGTGTACTTTAAAAACTATTTGTAAAAGTTTCGGCACTTGTATTTTCAGTATTAAGAACAGATTTTGCTCCTAAAAAGAAGAAACCAATTACCTTGTAGAAGTTATTCTAGCCTGCATTAGGTACCTTCATGAAGCTGCCGTCCTCTCAGCTGGTCGTACAGGTGGTCTAGGAGCGGGCGTTCGGACGGAAGGTGTGGCTGTTCCCAACTGTCCCGAGCTTCTAAAATACATCGCTCTGCCGAATGAGCAGCGCCCTAACTTCTAATTCACAGGTAGCTTCCCCGGATATAGCGTCGTCATTTGTGTTTTCGTGCTCGCTGTGCGGGCAGTGAATTGATAACTCACCCAATTAGTAACTCTGGTTATAAAACATTTCTACTCAGGGCGGCGTCAGTGCGCGTGCGACATTCAGTTCAATGAGAAACATATTTTTGAACGCTTCTTCCAACATAAGCAAATGCGTTCATGCAAGTCCAAAACGAAAACAAAACTGGCTGCACGATTTATTCCGAAATAATTTCGGCAAGCCATCGGGTGTCAATCCGAATCTAGAACTACCCATCACGCCCATCGCGACAGACGATGGCAGCGTCAGATTCCTCTGTAATTGTTATTGCATGAAACTGTATGCCCGGCGGTACGCGGATGCTAATGCAGTACGTCCCGCAAGCGAGGCGAGGGCTGTACCTGTGAGCCATCGGTGTGGTTAAAGTTACGACCTTTTCCTTTCATTCTTTTCCCTACTAAATAGGGTAGCTGTCCAAGGACGAGACACCCTGTACATGTGGTGCGTGCACCAATTCTTATCAATTGGTGCCCAGCGCTGTTGAAGTACCTTTCACATTCTCGTGCCTCATAGTAAGCCGATGTGGCGAAGCGGTGGAGAGTAAACTGGATCCCCCATTCGGGGGACGTGTGCACCCCTTTAATTCTGATTGTTGACGAGCGGCTACAAAGGTACCTACCACGTCTGCCGGAGTTGAAGTGCGTTACTCTGTATCTCCTTCCGAGAAAGGGAATAAAGAGCTTGGAAGAAGTTCGAGAAGTTCGAATCTCATCAATGGTATTTACCGGTTTTTTTTATTGATTATAATATTCAAAATCACTTCGCAACCGCGCTTAAGGGCTACAATATTTTTGTATGGATTTCTGCCCTGCAGGACGCACAGTAGTCGTATATGTAATTTCACATTCATAGTCAAATCAATGTAATTGCGTGATTTTTGTAACCTTCAATAATAATAATATATATATATATATATATATATATATTTATGCGCCTGCCGATTATGTGGACCATTTGTGTCATCATCTCCTCATAACCGCGATGTCTGCGGCTTGGCAGAGCACTGTTCACCAAACGTGAGAACTCGACGTAACGTTAGGGCAAGAGGCACATTTGGGGAACTGCTGAATTAACGATCCAGATTTACTGCAAGGACTACTCGCTTTACGCGATGTTTCTTAACAGTTGTGTGGTGCCATCAAGCAATGGGCTCCGTTATCTTATCTTGTGTGTGTTGGCTCCGCGTCGGAGGAGTTCATGTAGCAGACGACGCGAGAGGTTTTGCGTGCGCATGGCTTTTACCACTACCCAGAATTGAGGAGATTCCGCTTGGAAGAAGCGAAAGTTACCACTCGTCAGCGCAATGCGGTATGACGACCTCAATACTTCGGGATTTTGCTTCTATCACCCGATTTCCTCTTCGATTTTGGCAGCCCGTTTCGACCTGACTGTCTTGCAGTTCACTCTACGGCCTCGCCGGCCGAGCCTCGACGCCCGCGCGCCTGAGGCCGCCACTTCAACCGACTAGGAATCTGCAGTGCAGCACAGCTTCGACGCAACGTCGCCCAGCAGTGCCACCAAGGGCTGAGCCTTGCTGTTGAAAAATTCAGACACCTCGGAGTTCGCTGCCACCTGAACCTCCCGAACAACCACCCTGCACGAATACTGAGATTGAAAGTGTGAAGATCGACCATGCCACGCTTTAAGAGAATGGCTGGTTAAAAACTCGGCGCGGAGTCACCGGCACCACCTCTCAGGCGCAACCATCTAATCCTCCACACCCCCAGAGGACGCATGGCAGGACGCGTGGCCGCACAATGACATTAGTCATTGTGCGGCCACAAAGGGCGTGTACCTGTGCATTGAAAACACCATTCTCGTCGCTGAATCCACTTGTCGCCCGCGAAAGGTGCCTCCCGAGCACGAAGGAATCACTGAAGATGCGGCACCGTTGAAATTTCTCATTTCACTCAGTCAGATAACTTTGCTCAAAAGTACCTTGACATAACAAAACTGGAATGGACTGCCGCCATCTATCTACTGGCACCGGATTCCCTTCCTGAGCTCTGCGATCGCTTGCGCGTTATGCTGCCTTTCCCAGTGAGGACCACATGGCCACCACGAAGAACCTCACACACTTCAACAACAACTACAACCTCAGGAAAAAACAGGAATGGAAATCGACGGTAGCGAAACAGGGCTACTGCAAAAGCGCCGGTGTTTGCGTCCATCATTCGTTTGCGTTGCCTTGTCGTCCGTTTTGACACTTAGGTGTTTCTGAATTGACGTAACAATTTACATAGCTTTCAGTGTTATTCTCCTGCAACATTTTTTAAACTGCGGTAAACGGAAGGACATAGGAAAAAAAGAGAGGTCGTTCAAAGTGCATCATTTTGCGCTGTGTGCACATGATCAAGCAGTACCAAGTTGCCCAATTGACAGTGCTTCCCCAACCACATACTGGAAGCCAAATATGTCCATACCACAAACACTGAGCAGGTCCTACGCACAGGAGATCGAGTGCCTTTGTGCCTACAATACCGTCACACTATCATGCGCTGTTACCAGTTCAAGCAGATTGTGTACGCCTCCTTGCAAGCTTGCCGCTGCCGGAGTGTGGTATCCCACCCCTCTACTAAACTTCACTGGCCCTCCTCTGGATCTCCTCCAGAACACTTGTGTGACCTCAAATGTATTCTGGCAGTTCCAGCGTGGCGAGCTTCCAGAAGAGTTAGCAGCAACCATGAAAGCCGGCACGCCATTCCACAAAGAACTTAAAAAAAGTGCAAAAAAACGTGGACACAAGAACACAAGTAGACTGGACACAAATAAAAGAACACGAGTAGACTTTAATTATATCGAATCCAGCATCCAAGTCGCCCATCAAAGCGTTTTATAAGATGCCGACCCACCTTTCTCCCTGTCCTGCAAACTCAGCCTCGCCATACGGGCTGCCAGCCGAAAGAACGTCTCCCCCCCCCCCCCCCCCCCCCCAAGACGCCCGTCTACCATCAAAGCCATCTGCCATCTACAGTCGCATCATCCGCAGCCAGATGAGCTGCGCAGACCTGTTCCCTACCCCACCCCCTACCTAATGCCTTCTACGTCCTCCCGACCAGCTCCTCTCTTCCACATTCCAATGAAGAACATGCTGAAAAAAAAAGAAGCTCCCCGTTCCCAATTGTTCCAACATTAACTCTGAAACAGGCGCCTCGCATAAGGAAATTTCCTTCTCAGGGGATGCGTGAAGACCCATTCACCCCCCCCCCCCCCTAACCTTCCTACTCAAAGCACAAGAAGCGGAGCCACCACAAGCGGAAGGCTCCGTACCGAACTTGTTTCGCCTCACCCCCCTCTGAAATACAGCCTATCCGCATGGAAATGGAACAGTCGTTCACAACACTGGAAAAGCGAACACATGACGAAATTACTGCTTTCAAGATTTACGCAGGAAACTCCTAGAATGGGCAACAGAATTACTGCAGCTGACTTTTACACCCAAAATAGAAACACTACCAGAGCAACCACTATCGACCATGACATACAAAGTTAAGAAACAGCATGTGATATGGCAATTTAAGTGCTGAGGCTTCAAACAAAAGTGCACAAATTTTCAAGCACTTCTCAGATCGCTCCACTTTGTGCCGTCCGTTATTACACACAAGTGAATAACCTCTCTGTGATGGTACTGGTGACAGCTAGTCCTCGATACTCCCGTTGCAAAAATAAGACACTTGAGCCGAAGGGATAAATTGGGGGCGAACATTTATCAAAAGGGGACGAGGCAATGATAATGGTGTTACAGGGGGAAACATTTTTTCCATAAACAAATTCACCCTAAACATGCAAACATCGGCGAAATGGGAAAAACTAACACAATGAAGTTCAGTTCAAAAAGAAATGATAACGAACCAAACGTATCATATGCTGTGGCACACGTGATGCAGCCGACGCTGATGCAGTCCCGGTTGTCGGCAGCATTTAACAGCTCGGCACCGAGAACACCACGTAACCAGTCGACACCGGCGATTCAATGCGCGGGGGTCGAGAAGCAGGTAGATGAGATTTGCGCTTCAACTTGTTTGGGTTTCCGGGTCTCCTCAGTGATGGCCTCGGCAGACCATGGCTACCGTATCTTGTGTGCAGTCCTCAGAACCATTATTCCTTGGAATCCACTCTGCTACGAAGCGAGTCACGATCCCCTCTTCTTGTCCAGTCCCTGTTCAGTCCCAATCCAGCCCACAAAGGGGACTCTCCAACTTTGTATTAACGTTCCCCTTCATTTGAGCTTGCCAAAACCTACATCACCGCTGTAACAATGTCACTTCTTCACACCATCCCCTCATCACACCCTCTAATCTCAATTACACTCCCATCAATTTGCATTACACTCCCGTGTGGCCATTTCCGCCCCTGCACAACCTCGTGCCTAACACTTCCAATTCCCGCTACCCTTCATTACCGTCCTTCCGCGAAAAACAGTCTTTGTCCCAAATTCCCCTAAAGACCCACGCGCCACATGTAGCGTTATTTTAAAATGAGCTGTAACGTTCGATAGTAAGAACCCCATAGTAATCCCCAGATACTTCAACGTGTTAGACTTTAAAACACGTGAAAATTAAAGCAAACTATGGTGTCCAAAACCGGTGGATGTTACGTACTTGATGTATACGTCTTTCATTGAAGCGACGTTGACTCCAATGTTTCCAGCGCCGAGCGTCTTCTGCGATTTCTCCAGCGCCTCAAACATGGGGGCAAACGTTTTGCACTCAAGAGTCTTCAGGCTGATCCTCACATCGTCCTGCTTGTCATCGTCCAATTCCGCCTCGGGGGCAGCTTGCTTGACAATGGCCATAACACCGGCAAGGTTGAACTTGCTTGATGCTTTCGTTATGGTCAACACGTAGCCCACATCTGCAATAAGTAAGATGTCAAAAGTATAGTTGGCGCACCAGCTCAGGTTCGCCTTTATTAAGTTTAATCAGTCAAGTGTCGGCCAAATATGGCCAGGGCGGTCTACAAAGCGTTTTATTGGAAACACAGGCACTTCTTATGGGAGAGAACATCGTCAGTGGTTTAGGGAGCACGACAGATCCTGATGACGCTTTGAACGAAACTATTATTTTACTGGCGGCTGAGATTTGGCCGCTAAGCTAAACTTCTGCTTTGTTGACCATTGTGTTTTGTTGCTGGTATCCGGCCGCATCCGGCTGTTCTATCTGTTTTCAAATCGACGCACGGTTTAAAGAGAAGCTTTTTACCCCCCCAAGGGTTCAGTCCCGACAGTGGGTCTCAACAGAAAACTGCCGCGAACAAGTAAAGGAAGTTACTCGCAGCGGCAGGAATCGAACCTGGAACGAATAGAGAAACGGAGCTGAGAGCCCGTTGTCTTACCTATTGAGCTACAAGCGTACGCGGAGACTGGGGAGACAGACGGTGCACTCACCGAATGCCACGTGATAGTGTCACGCGACCTCTCGTGCCGCTGTGCGCTCCGCACACGACCCCTGTAGCGGCAGTGTGTGCGCCTTGCGCATGTGATAGGAGCTATAAAAGGAAGCTCACACCAACGAATGGCATTTCACTTCTCCGTCTCTGCCGCCAGTCGCGTTGCCTCCGTCGGCGGCGGCAGAGACGGATGATAGGTGGGGTCTTCTGACAACGAGATTGAGCTTCTTTTAGTTTAGCAAAAAAGACCTTTCACTAACTCCTTCAAAAATACAACTCAACCAACCACAGTTTATGAATCATGCATTGACTTAACCTTAGCAAAGAATATCTCTTTGAAGTAAGAAGACACCCACCGAGGTGGCTCGATGTCAAAGGTGTTGTGCTGCTGGGCAAGGGATCGCTGGTTCAATCTTGGCCGCGGCGGCCGCTTTTCTAATGGAGGCGAAAAGCAAAAACGCCCGTGTGTACGAGATTTCTGCCCACGTTAAAGATTCCCAGGTGGTCGAAAATATTCCGCAGCCCTCCACTACAGCGCGCTTCATCGCAAGGGTTGCATCGGCGCGTTAAACCCTACAATCAAACAATGAAGTAATATGTCATGCGGTCAAATACATTTCACTTGTCTCTAGTTTAACTTATCGTGGAGCAACGTGTGTGAATTAAAGTGACGTCGCAGGGGTAAGCGTTGTGCGTGTAATTTACAGCTGCGTTTTCCAACCACCTTCTCAGGGTGGGTGGGCGCGCATTTTTTCCTTCTCTTTCTATGTACGCCGAGCAGACGATCTTGTTTTATAAGAATAGTGTTTCGCCCTACCATCACAAGAGTAGTATATTTTTTGGTAGACAGTATTTGCGGTCTAACAAAATGGTTCCAGAAGAAATTATACGAAAGAAAAATGTCCGCCGGGCACACGCCACGGCACTCGATTCACCGACGCTAGTCTGTGCATGTCATTTTATTGACTGCCTCTTCACCGCTTGTGTATTCTTTAAGCTCTTATACGAGTACAAGGTCGCTGGAATAAAAGTTTATTCCTGTAAAACACCTGAATCGTGTATGGCTACGCCACAATAGCTTTAACAAACTTGACAAAGTTTTATGCTTTGCTAGACATGTCGTTTCCTTCGTGTTCCTTGAAAGATATACGCAAAGTGCCTTGGAATACAGCCGGTTCCTCTCAGCTATTTTAAATACAGGGTTTAATTTGGGCTGGTGCGTAAGCCCTTTTCCAGATAAGGTCGTGTATAATCTAGTGTAAGGTCTAGTGTATAATCTAGTGTATAAGAGCTCATCGTCAATGAGCATTTCCTGAAGTGTAATGGTGTCGGCTGCTCCTCTTTACTCGCTATAGGTTGCGGCCCTTATGTTTGGAGGGGGAGATTTTTTATTTGTTCCCTTGCCTCGTACACATGGGCCTGTGGTTATGAGGTTGCGTTGCAACTTCTATTTGTCTTCCCTCTTCGAAAGGACCAGGTGCTAGATATTCCTTGTTGACTTGTTTAGGGCTAGTAACTCTACCTTTCGGGCCCTGTTTCTGCAGTTACTATCGCTAGGATTTGTCATACCTAAGGGATTTCGAACTGGTTATCTGATTGGCATTGATTGTTGATGTGTGTCTGTGCAGTGTGGAGCCGTTGGAGATGGCGCTAGCCGGGCTACCCTTACTTTGTTGGGGCCCTTTTTTGCCGATATCCCTCCTGCGTGGCTCGGTGGTTCCGAGTCTGGTCCTGGATTTCGACCTTGACCTTGCCCTTGATTTTTAATCGCTTCTCTGCCCGGAAATGTCCTCATCGCTCCGCTGTCGGGACGTAGACCACGACCTGGGACGATCAGGAACGTTGTTGTTGTGGGTGTCGCCTGCGCAGATTCTCTTCTCGTTCCCATTGTCTCCATTGCCGCTTGAGTTGTCTCGGGAGGGGAGAAGCGGGAAAAGCCGGGCCTGTCCCTCCCGCAGGTTTCGGCAATTTATTCCCGGCACCATATTGCAGAATTCCCCCAATGGTGTTGCCGGCGCTAGGCGGGTATTCAGGGTCTACTTTGTCCCCTATTGTGTTCGCTTCGAAGAGTTTCTTCTCCTACTGACGCTTCTTGAGTAGAAACGGTAATTGGTAGCGTTTGCGACACTTTTTGCCTCCAGGATGGTAGTCGTTTCCCCACAGCGCACGTTTGGGTCGTACTTGTGGTTTCCTTGTGGGTTCTTGGTTCCAAAGCCCCTGCAGATCTTGTTTTCCAGAGCGGGGCACACGTCAGTACTGTAGCTGAGTCTTCCGCATGTCTCGCATACCTCCTGCTTCTAATGCAGATAACACCGATATTCTGTGACTATGCAGTGGACGTATATAGCACCACCTCCCCTCTAACACGATTATTGCCTAATTCGGTCGGACCATTCTTCTCGCCTGATGAATCTTCCGGTTTAGTTTATTCATCAACCTTCGAGGGACGCGGCCGCCACTGTTACTCGCCGCTATATTATGCCTTTGGAGGTGTCTTCAGGCGGTGTGAAAATGCTGCGACTTTGTAAATTCGCTCGGCGATCAGGAGTTCCTTGATTGCATCGTATTTTGCGGCTCTCTTAAAGGAGCCATGAAGAGAAAATGCAAGTTGGTTTTATTCGAAAGATTTCGTGTTTTATAGTGCCCCCAGCGCTTGTCCGGATACAAACGGTGCTTTATTCACTGAGAAATTAAACAATTTAGGTTAAAATTTTGATTTTCTCGCTCAATCGTGCGTTTTCGTGGTGCCAAGTGACATCACAGGAACCGACCGCTCTGCAGCCTAGAATACCTTCATTCACGCATCCGCCGTACAGGGTAGAGACACGTATACGCTGGCGCCGCCATTTTCGGTTGCTCGCTCGCCGCCGAAGCAAGTCATTGTGTCAAACCGCGCTAAAATTATCGCCGCAACGCGGTTTACTGAAGAAGTTTGAATCATATTGTCTGTTTCGCGTTGCTAGGTCTCGTGGGAAACGAAAACAATAACGCGTTGAGCCCGTTGGCCCAATTGCGGCGGCACGGGACCGTTTAAGGTTGTCTCCACCCTGTACAGCGGTGTTGGTTTGTTCCCGCGTTCAATTACGTTCCGTAACCTAGATGGCGCCACCATACCGTGGCAAGCGTTTGGTTTGTTTTTGCCCGCATTTAAACCTGGCTTGTTTTTGTTCTGGGAGAAAATATTCGTTCCCTGAAACAGTCCTCGCTCGACAAATTGGGTCATGTAAGACACCGTTGCTTGCGTCAATCGGCCAGTGTCGTCCGAGACAACCCCAAGCCCCGTAGTGCTGTGCAGCTAAACCAAGCATGCTGTGCGCAGTACGAACAGCAGAACGCATCAGTACTTCTATGTTTACATGTGCTTTCGTAACTTCCACTGTTTGTCCCATCATTCTTATTGCTTTGTAAAGAATGTGCCCTAAATTTAAGCGCAAATCGCTCGTTCGTCTAGTTTGTAAGCTCTACCTAATTTGCGTCTGCTTCTGCCAGCTTCCGCCAAACGCAGAGCTTAGCTCATGTGACATCACAGGTTCCGTTGCGGGAAATGAGCTGGTGGGTCGCATGACCATTCCCGTTTTTCCTAATTATGTAGCTTATTTGAGCGAACTTTACGTTAAAAGTGGTGTCAGTATGATTCTAACGAGACAATCTTTTGAATTAACCAAACTTGTGTTTTCTCTTCATCGCTCCTTTAAGGCTGGGAGTGCTTTTAAAAAGGATGCGTTCCAGCGCATTGATTCGAATCGTGGCTTCCTCTGCTTCTTCCGTCGTGAGTTCCGGGCCGCGAAGTATTGTGTCGCGGTGAAGCTCTTCGTTGACCTTTGAAATATTGGCCTTTCCTTGGAGGAAGGATTTTTATGTCTTCACAAAGTAGTTGCGGCTGACGTACGCGGTATTCGATGTGGCTTGCGTTGTCGTGGTTGAGCGCGCAAAGCCCCGTTTGAGATTTCGGGCTCAGCGCGGTCTTGCCCTTCCCTCTCCTTTCCTTTGGTCTACTGATAGAAAAAGAGAATGGAATAATACAGGTCCTCGAAACCAACAGCCTGTATGTCGTCTTCCTTTAGGCATCTAATTTCTATAGAAATCAGAATCACGTACGGCATGATGACGGACACTCACTCGAGATGTATCTATACGCCGCTCGCTGCCACTTGCTGTGTGCACACACAATTGTGCTGAAGGGTATCCGTGTCTTGGGCGTCTTTACCGGGTCTTCACAAAAAAAAGCTAGTCCTGTTTAGACATCCGGGAGGAATTTTTTCAGGTCATGCCTGTAAGCGCAAAACGCTTCCCACATATGTGTATGTGGGGTATTGTTTGGAGGTCTGTAACGACGCACTGCTACGGCGTCACAGCATAAATGTTTTATAAAGTTGACAGTGTGACAAACGCGCGAAAATATTTCCAATGCCTCACAACACCGCGGCACAGTCTGCTCGATACGCGTGCATTGCGCTAACCCCTGTATTAAGAGGCCAGCCATTCTGGTGCGATTGCACATCAGTCAGTGCACACTTCTTTAAAAGCAAAGCTTTACTACTTTTGTCCGAGCGGATTTGCCGCGGATGTGCAAGTTCACCTTTTCAGCGCAGAAGCACCCCCTGCAACACACTCCTCGAAGTTCATCGCGTGATTCGCCGGGGCCCTATCGGCAATGCGCACAATGCCTCGTTTTCAGTCGTTCTGCTCAACTAGCGGAGGCGGCCACCATGGTTGCGGGCGATCAGCTCATCGCCAGCCGACCAAACCCGCCACCTCCCACGCAAGCGCCGCTTGGGCATCTCGGGCTACGTGACTGGTCTTGCGCCGGCTAAGATGAACCCTACATTCGCCGTGAGTGAAAGCGAGGCCGGGCCTCCTCCTGTGAGCATTGCACGTGACCGAACGGCTTTGAGCCGTTGTCTGAACACTGCTACATCAAAGGTTAACCAAGCGCAACCAACCCAAGTGAAACTAACCCAACCTTTTGCTTTGCATATTGATTGATTGTAGGGTTTAATGCGCCGACGCAACGCAGGCGATGAGGCGCGCCGTAGTGGAGGGCTCCGGATTAATTTTGACCACCTGGAGATCTTTAACGTGCGCCGAAATCTCGTACACACGGGCGTTTTTGCTTTTCGCCTCCATCAGAAAAGCGGCCGCCGCGGCCGGGAATCGAACCCGCGACCTCGTGCTCAGCAGCGCAACGCCTTAGCCACTGAGCCACCGCGGCGGGTCTGCTTTGCATATCCAAAGATAGGTGAGCTAAGCCGCAGCCAATATTTGCATCTACAATGTAGCCATTCATATTGAGACCGGAACGGTAAGACCTTAATGAAACCTTCTTTTATGAACATGAAGTCTCTCTTTGAACATTGTTCACTGTTTCACATTGTAATTTCGCGAACTAGGAACGTTCTAAGGTTAGTGGAGCGAACGTAGAAAATTTAGAGAAAAACAAATCTCTTTCGGGGTGAAAAGAGTGAGAGAAAACCTTGTACACGTAGCCTGTTTTGTGTAGTGCTAAGGCCTAAACTGCAATCGCCATACACAACATTAAAATAGTGCATTCAGGTAATAAGCTGCACACTTATAATTATTGGCGGTTAAGCAAAGAGAACGCATATTAAAACTTGGCTGAAAAATATCGCATCTGTTACAGTGAGACTGGGAGAACTTTAGCATAAACGGAAATACACGAATTGGGTAGTCAGAAATAATTGTAATGCGTGTATTCTACAGACTGAGCTTTCAGTAAAGGTCCAGAACCGAATATTTGGCTGCCTCACTGAACTACAGCGAAGGCTCCTACAGCAAGAAAAATATATAAATCACAGAGCAACATGCGTTTTGTGTTCTACGCATTCCCCATTATTAGGATACTCGCATTTCTGTCTTTGCGCAACCTTGCTCAATTCTCTGAAGAACGCTTTTTCAGAAGCTTATACTCACTGCAAGATTTCTTAAGAAAAGCAGTGGACCCACTGCAGACAACCTTCCCGCAGGCCATAATAATGATCTGGTCGGCCATTGCGTCGGCTTCCTCCATGTCGTGGGTGGACAGGAGCATTGAAGTTTCGGACTTATCAATCGCTTGCAGGACGTCCCAAACAGAGCGCCGGACCTCGGGATCCAATCCCGTCGTTGGCTCGTCCAGAATGAGAAGCTGCAGATACAAATCCTGGTATTTGAAAACTAGACAAGCTCCTCAAAAACTACGACTTGAGCTTCATAACCAACTAGTCAGCTATGCTACCGACATCTCCAAACGAATCATTTCAAAGCAACCCCTAATTTGAATTGGATTGCCAGCTATTTTTCGACAGTCATTAAAGCAGGAGCATCATTGACTACTTCACCGTTCGCCCCGTCGAAAACCCAGGTTATGTGCAACCGGGATTCACCCTATTACAAAGCCGCCGTGGCCACAACACAGATTGTAGGCGGGCCAGTTGGTACATAACTGAGTCACAAACAGCGCAGGAACGAGACGATAGGAAGATCACACAAACACGGCGTGGCCATTCCATGGTTGCCACGGCAAAGCTTAGATATATTTTAAGGCCACTTGCAGAGCGATTCAGGTCGTGTGCGTAATCGTCTCAAACCACCGAGCGAGATAGTGCGCATATGAACGAGCAAGAGAAGGTAGATTTGAGGCTGTAATAACAGGCATGAGAAGGCGTTGAATGTTTTTATGTAATGTCCGCGCGCTCATACGACCGAGGATGTAGGTGGATATTTAAGGATGAGCGTGCCATGAAGTCTCAGATCAAATGCCTGCTTTCTATGAACGCTTTAGAAGCAGTACTCTTCGATCGTGAAGTCAGAACGATGTATGCGCCTGACTAGGGATGGGAGAGGTTATCTCTGCACAAACTGGTAGTAAGAATAACTTCGCCTTCCGGATTTCAGCGTAGCCCTGTGGTTATTAATCATGCAACTTGAAATAAATGGGCATGGTGGTGCCGTAAATATCCCCGACAGAGGTGATTTGGGCGCCTCAACCGTAGATTTGCTGCGGCAGTAGATAGGCTGCACTGCATTTCGGGAATGCGGGCATATTTAACTTCAATAGTATGTGTTTACAGGAGTAGTAGGCAGACGGAAGTGGCGGTAGAGATGGCCACTTCCATTTGTGTAAATCATAAATGCAGAACCGAGTGGACTTCCTTGTTTAGGTTGCAGATGCAGAAATATCTATGCAATTTCTCTAATTAGAGAACAGTTAGAAGCGCCCAAGTCGTACTTGAATTTAGCTTTGCCGCTGCATAGCTGCTCGTCTGTGTCAATAGCTCGTACAACTCAAGCATTCGTAGCCACACTTATGATAAAAAATATAAAAGACGGTAGCGTTAGAAGACACGGGGAAAATGTTCCACCCTTCGATGAGTGTTGTATCTAAACTGCGATTTAATTATGCTCCAACCAATACATTCACAAAAATCCGACGTTTCGAAGCCGGCTCGGCTTCTTCTTCAGGGGTGACTGGGGCCACGCTGCAGCTGCGTCTTATAGTATTTCACTTTTGCTGGCCTCGCACAAAGCCCCTCGCTGCGGCAAGTAACCTATGTGCGTACACCGAAGGGAGAGGGCCAAGTGAGCGATTAAGGTTCCCAGGGGTTCGCTGGATATCACACGACTCAAGGAAAAGCCGCTTCCTCCAGTTCGTCTCCCTTTCGAGGATGGCCGTTCAGGAGAAGTCAATTTTGTGGTCGGTCACTTCACAGTGTTCGGCGACTGCGCTGCGTTCTCTTTTCTGTTTCCGTACGTCGTTTTTGTGTTGCCTAATCCTCTCCGGTAGGTTTTTGCTTTCACCGATGTACGAGGCGTTGTACTCAGCGCACGGAAAGCGGTAAACGACCCCGGGTGCTTTCTCTATTGTCGGCCTGTCTTTGGGGCGAGGGATTAGGCGGCCCATGGTTGTCGAAGGCTTGTGGGCGATGCGCACTCCTATTCCTCTGAAAATGCGGGCTAAGGCCTCGCTCGTTCCTGGGATATACGGCACCCGCACGCGTTTCCGCTTTCCGACGGTTGATATCCTTGGAGAGTTTGTCACCCTGTTCTGCTCTTTGCGGCGGGTTACGGAGTGAATGAAATTTTTCGGGTACCCGTTTTTCTGGAGGTCCGCAACAAAAAACGAATGGGGATTTCAAACAGGCGTAGCGAAGGTGCTGCCAACTATGCCGCAGTTTTCAGTATTTTGCTGAAAGCACGAAATAATAAAAATTAGAGGTTACTTAGGGGTAATAATTATCTAGCCGTGCTTTCTGCCAGACTACGTTTCCGCCGAAAGAGTATCTCACGAAAGTTTGAGGAAAAAAAAAATTGCCACAGCTTGTACTAGTGGTGGAAGGCTGGAGAAACAGCGGAGCTGGTGGCCCTTCTATTCGTTAAAGACCCTGCTGTTGCAACTCACACGGACTTGCGAACTCACCGCTGAAAGCTCTGCATGACTGGCAGGCCCACATTGTTTTGTCCGCCGCTTATCACACGTCTCCCGCTACTGACTGCGTTAGCTCGCGGTAAAAGACATAGCAACCGTCTTCGCGAACTCGGCATGTTTAGCGCGATCTATGTGTCTGTGCTCCCCCCCCCCCCCCCTACAGCACAAACGCACGTGAACTGGCGAGGAGACCAGCTCGTGGGATATAACGCCAAGAACGTTGGGCAGAGTGTTCTGGAAGGTCGAGCTGGCCGACTCCAGGTGCTTTTCATGGGGCGCCTTTAAAGTCCACTCAGTGTTTTTTTGGTATTTTTTGAGCTCCTCACGTACCACAAGTGTGGCCGACACCGAGCGCTCCTCACGCGGAGTACGCTGAGGTGCGCCCGGCTGGGCCGCGTTTTCTCGTACTTCTCAACGGTAGCACGAAACAAAATAACCATGTGGTTATAAAGGCCGAGCAGAATTGATTCGTCGCGCCGGCCAGGAGAACACACTGTTGGGGATCACCAATGTGCGGCTATTCGCGAGAATATCAGGGCCATTGTTAGTGGAAGCTGCGCAAGCAGGGACGCATTGCAATTGTGTCAATGCATGCTCAAAAAAGACACGGCCATCCTCACCTTTGGTCGCGAAGCCAGCGTTATTGCCAGACTTAGCCGCCTCTTCATACCTCCCGAGAGAGCGCTTGGTAAGCTGTCGATTTTGTCCAGGAGGTTGACGGACTTCAGAGTTGCCGTAAGGTTTTCCTGGAGTTGACTCTTCGGCATACCTTTCAGCTGGAAAAAGAAGTTTGAGTAGCCACAAGTGTTGATTATGGAAAATATAGTGCCTTGGAATTCCTTTACCAATTCTCTTAGGCGAGCGTAGATATATATACCCTCAGACGTACCAGTACCCACATACACACACCGACGCACAGAAAAAGACGGATATATATATATACACTCTTAGGCAAAAAAGACTAAAATAGGGACTAAAATACAGCCGTTAGTCTTCGCGGGCGACCGTTCATCTTCAAGGGGAGTATCTGCGGCAGAGTACGTGCCGTGTGCATAAATACGGACTAACTGTTCGTCCCCGCCGATCTATAAGGAGTAACGGGAAGACGAAACGCATGCAGTTAGTCTCTTTGCTGCGTCGTTAATCCCCTAATGGCGTCGTCGTTTCCCTTTCGCGCATGTCTGCGAACAGTTTTATATTTCCAAAGCACAAGCCATTGCAGTCACTGGGTGCTTTAGATGGTGCCACCGGAGAAAATATTGATGTTAGTTATAAGAAATTCGCCTAGGGTTAGTAGAGCGGCGGGTAATGGCTAGGAGCGGCGAAGCGCGATTGCCATACGCTTCTCGGCGAGGTTTTGTTGATACGCTGTGTTGCATACGATTCGTGCGAGGTAAAAACGGCCGATGAAAGCTTTCAAGCGCCTTAAGAGTAACGCCAAAATTAGTGACAATAGCAAAAGTGGATTCCTGAGCCTAATGAATATGTACATGTTTAACAGACGAGAAAAAACGCATGTTGCTGATGACAACTGCAAAACAAAAATGCTCTCTACAGGTAAGCGTCACACACACACACACACACACACACACACACACACACACACACACACACACACACACACACACACACACACACACACACACACACACACACACACACACACACACACACACACACACACGCACACGCACACGCACACGCACACGCACGCACGCACACACACACACACACACGCACACACACACACACACACACACACACACACACACACACACACACACACACACACACACACACACACAGAAATATATATATAAGAGAAATAAGGGTAGGCATAGGAGAGGCTTTTTGGGCTCTAGCAGCATCGTCGGCCACCTCGACGGCCCAGACTTGATTGGCTGGGTCGGAACTGAGCAACACGGTCTCCCATTGCTCTGCCTGAGTGATTCTGCGCTCGGGTGTAGCCGCCTGCGGGAAGGCCACAGCATGTGTGCTATATCTGCCCCTTCTTTACACTTGCGGCATTTTTCGGAATGTTGCCCTTGGTAGCAGTAGCTATACATAACCGGTTTCGGATACGAATTCGTCTGAAGTAGTCGTCATACGACGGATTGCCTCATATTGAGTGATGGATGAGGGGGGGGGGGAAACGGCCCGGTTCGAGACCGTAGGGACTTGTTACGTTCCTGTAGGACACGAGCCGATCCCTTCCCGACCATCGAAACGAATGGGCGAATGTGTTGTAGGGTCGATGTCAGCTCGGTCGGTGAGCCCTCGAGCAGAATTATGCGCACCCTCGTTCCCGGCCAGGCCGGAGTGGGCAGGTGCCCATATTACGTAGATTTTGCCGGTCTGCGTATGGCGACGAAAGCCAGATTTAAGGATTGCAGATGCTTCTGGGGAGATTTGCCCTTTTGAAAAATTTATGCAGATTTGGAATCATTTATTACATACTGATGTTCGCGGAGGCCGTCAATGCCTGTGCCAGTGCTATGGCCACCTCTTCTTCCACTTCCGATTCGTTCGTGCGAATTGAGCTGAAAGTAATTTAATTTCCCTGCCAATCGACTTCCACAAATGCAATGTCGTCGCGGCCTTCGTAATCGGAGGTGTCCACAATGAAATATTTTTTTTAAGAAAAGACATCCCGCCCGGCGGAAATGTTTTACTTCCCTTTCTTGGAAAACTTCTTGGTCTGTTTCATGGATAATATTTCTCACCACACCTTCTCTTTCGCTTTCCTTGGTTTTGATGGCCGCCTTCCCTTATTTCGCTGTGTTTTACCGGGGCCTCATTTATCATTAAGATTAGCTATATATATATATATATATATATAATAAAAAGTTAACAGAGCATAGTGGTGTCAGTATGAGAAACACAGCGCAAAGGCACGTAAACAGAGCCTTGTAGCGGAATCTTCATGCCCTTGCTGGGGCTCAGTTTAATGGCGGTTGTATAATCACTGTTTGGGTCAGATGCTGGAGTAACTTGAAATTTTCCACGCTCACAATCGATGACAGCACTGCATCGAGCGTGGAAGCGGCAGCCCAGAACAATGTCGTAGAAGTACGAAGAAATCGCAATAAGCTCGATTATGTACAAGAAGCCTTGGAGAGTAACACGAGCTGTGCACGCCGACTAGGCATGAATGTGTTTTGCATTTTTAGTACACAGCGAGAAGCCCTGAACGGTGCCATCCCTTTTGTGAGCATACAGGAAATTGCTTAACCAATCACTGACACATGAGCGCCCCGGTCTAGTTGTAGCGCCTGTGTTCGTCTGTCTTCGACTAATGCGCCAATAACATTTAAAAGAGAAAAACAAGGCCTTGGACAGTTCGATAGTAGCTCGGTTCTTGCCTCTGGAACTTCGATGGATAGTTTTCCTCTTCGGAAGTGATTGGTCGTCGACGAATGAGAGAAATAGAGTGCCGACACGAGGATGACAAGCGACAGTACTGGGTACCGTCTGGGATGAGGAGTACTGGGATGACGAGAACAGTACTGGGATGACTAGTACTGGGAAGGTGAGTGGCTGAACTGATATCCGACGGAGGCGTCCTGTGGGACAGGCGGCCTGTTGGACAAAACGTGAGTGGGCGTTTGGGGAACGGCACTGTCGGACGTTTTACGCCAGTGGCAAGCGATAAACGGAAGCGATACGAATGGGGCTATTGTCCCAGGTTCACGAGATATCGTTAAACTGAGGGAGAAGCCTCAGTTTAATTTGGGTAGCTGGGCTTGTTTCTGCTGCGAGGTGATGGTAAGATGACACAGTCTGATGTGCGGAGCCGCCTATGGTTCGCAAGGCCACACGTTCACAAGGCCACACTGAGTATGGCCTTGCGAACGTTTTCGCTTTCGCTATTTGAGCGGTTACCGCAGTCATGCGAGGACGAGGATCCATAACGGCAGTATGCGGCGGGGCATCAGCTACCTTCTCCAGAATTACGCTCGTCAGCATCGGTACAACTTTTGACCGAGGGTGGGAAGTGCACGGCAGCAGAGAAAGCTGACGGGCGGCTTTCTCACGGACTAGTTTATTTATGCTGGACAGCAATAAATGTTTTTCTGGGTCACGGATCAAACTCGCTATATTCTCGTCATGAACAGAACACCGTGGGAAGATTCTGTGCTTCCAAAACTTGTTAAAACTCTAGCAGAGGTTTAACGATGGCAATTGAACGTGGGTCTCTCGCAGAAAGCATCTGAGAGGCATCATCGTCTCTAGTTTATTAATTTATTTGTATTACAGTCAAGTCCCGATGTCATTACAGTGCGGAGTAAGAAATACACAATAATACAGACAAAAGTAGCAAAACAACCACATTTAACATACCAAATAACAGCTTGCTATGGAAACAGCCTGGTTATGTCTGAACTAAAAGCAATCCCATTGCCGATTTCAGCTACGCAACGAGAAAGGCGATTCGAGCTTGCACAAGTGCTAGGGACAAGGGAATCCTGAAATAGGGCTGTGCGACATGATGGGACGTCAACTTTGCGTTGATGTCGATCCGGGACGACATGTAAGATGTATGGGATGGTTGACATCCCCGGGCCGCGAGAGCGCGCCACGTGACGGAGGCGAGCCGGCGGTGGAAGAGAAGACGATGACGAGCGGGACCACGCGGAGCGGAGAGCACGACAGGGGAGTGTGCCGGCGGAGGCTAGCGACCAGACAGTGCTAGAGGAACGGGCGCAAGGATTCCTCTCCAGAGGCGGTTCGCGGTCAAGCCAGGAGCGTGCTTGCGCCGTGCTCCGAGAATCGTCCCGAGATCTGTTCCGGGGGCTCCTCTGCTGCAACGCGGGGTGCCTGTTCCCGCTGGCGTAATCCCGAGGCGTGTTCCGGACCAAGGTTCGGGGCGAGGCCTTGAGTGGCCAGGCAGGAGTACGCGCATCAGGGTTCCGACCTGCGGCCACTGCGTCTGAACAGGCGCCACAGAGAAAGTGTCCCGCAACGTTTTCGGACCACCGGCACCGTACACGGGGAGCTCTCCACAAGTTTCACAGACGTCATCCCGCCCAGCGTCGAGTATACTGGAATGTGAGCGTATCGCCTCCTTTTTCCTCCCGCTCGAACTTAGGTTCGGGCTTGTGTTTTAGTCTTTCCTCCTCATTGCGCGTGTTCTGCATTTTGTTGCCGTTCAGGTCACTAGTTCATTTCCCGAGTGTTTGTATGTCCGCACAATAATATATGTTTTTTTAGTTGTTCTCCAGCCATGGGGTCATTTGTCGTCGATCCTCCTCCGTGGTCCATACGCCCGCCTGCTTAACACGCGGCCTCACAATTTCTGGCATCAGCGACAGCACTGCGTGCTCAAATTCCATCTTGAGACTAAGCGGGCAGGTGGGTGTGGCAAGCAAGGATGGATCTAGAAAAGTTGATGTCCGTCGTGAAGGAGTTAGGACTGTCCGGGCCAGCTCTAAAAGAATGGATTGATGAGGAACGAACAAAACACACAAAAGAAAGAGACCGGCGCGCAACTGAACGCGAGGCGGCTAAAGAAGCACAATGCTAGCCCAGAAGACAGAGTCCGAAACCAGAGCGCGCATTGAGGCTAAACGGGCCCTGGTAGGACTTAAGCTGCGGCTTCAGGAAGGGTCGCAGAGTTCTCACGATGTGGGAAGCGACACTGCGCCTAATGCAGCACAAAGCGTCCACAGCCCTCACAAGTTCATTCCTGCCTTTAACGAGGATCGTGATGAGCTTGACACATACATCCAGAGTTTTGAGAGGGTGGTAACCAGTCAAGGGTGGGCCTCAGACAAGTGGGCGCTGTCCCTGCACTTGTGCTTGACTGGTGAAGCGCTCAGTGCCGTTGGTCGCATGTCTTCCGATAATGCCATGAATTACCCTAAACTAAAGCAGACCCTGCTACAGAGGTTTAGATACACCGAGGAAGGCTACAGGTGCAAGTTTAGGGAGTCCAGGCCACAGAACTCGGAGACAGGCCGTAAATTTGCGGGCCGCCTACTCCGTGATTTTGAGAATTGGTAGGAGCTGGCCAAAACAGAGCAGACGTACGCCGCACTCCGAGGCAAAATGGTGGGCGAGCAATTCCTGAACAGCTGTTACGAGAAGCTAGCCATTTGTCTCAAAGAGAGGGGCTACCAAAACCTGGACCAGCTGATCGAAACCATCGGCCACTACTTTGAGGCGCAAGGTCTCACAAACTTGGCAAGAAGCCGAGAAGAGGAGCAGGCAGCCTGAAGTCGACGAGCTTCCTGACCAGCAGGATCCTAAGACGAGGCCTTACTGCTCCTGATGTAATTAGCACGGCCGTCGGCCAGCAGACTGTGGACGAAGTCGACGACTCCAGGTTCAAGCCAGCCCAGCGAGAAGAATGCCTTCTGCTTGAGGGGCCGCAATCTCGACGAACACCAGGCTGAAGCTGGCGCAAACCTGCCAGAGGACGAGGGTCAAGCAGCAAGCTTATTGTCTGGGCCCAATTTCTGTGAGATGGAAGGGCCGAACAAGTTTCAAGGACGCCAGGTTCCGCCAGAGTATAACTGCGGAAACAGACGCAAGGTCTTGCGTTCGGGCTAGATCTGATTCCATAACGTTCATCTGAAGCGCACAAAATCACACGGACACAGAAGACAAGGACAAGCGCTACTTCTAACTGAATTTTATTGAATCACGGTGAAATATATACCAGAAAAAAGACAAGAGATACATAAAAGGTTAGGATTATACAGAGATTAGAATAACGAAATCACTTTGCGCTGTCCCACACCTGTCAGTCATTACCATGACCAGTTCTTTTTACAAAAGGCTGCCTTCTTATCTGACAGGGCTAACGATAATGTACTAGCAAATTGCAAATCACCAAATTGCATTTCAGCTGCATCCCCTATCTAACGCGTGCACTGATCAGAGTCATGAAACAATATCACAGAGGTTTGAAAGTACGGCTCACACTGGGGGCATTCGCCGCAGTGAGTTGACAGGTTTCCATCCTCTCTTTTCTGTACGTTATTCTGATGTTCGCGGAACCTGGAGTTGACACACCGTGCCGTCTGTCCTAAATATACCCTTCCAAAGGCCAACGGAACACGGTATACAACCCCTCTATCGCATTCTACGTACTTGGTTTGGTGTCCAATGCTACATCCAGTATTTCCTTTCTGTACAGGACATGTGTCTCTGCGAAGCCTCGCGAGCTTGAGTGGAGCGGACACTACAACCCGAGCGCCAGCTCTGTGCCCTATTTTCTTTAACCAATATGCGATACCGTGCAAGTACAGGATAACTTCCGTTTTACGGCGCTCATTGCCGTCATGCGCACTGGTTTCCGTCACTTCGTTTGACTGCTTCTCACTCCTTTGAACAGCCTGAACGACTGCCCCAATGACGTGTTGAGGATACCTGTTAACGTCTCAGCCAAGAGACCTGTGCCTCCACAGAGCTGTGCACATGATGGACACACGACTTCTTGAGAGGATTGGTGAAGCGCATCGTCGCTACGGAGCGTTTCACCAGTTTGCTGTGCGCGGAGTTATATGGCAACAGGGGCTTCTGGCTGCGCGGTGGGTAACACCAGCAAACCTGGTTGTCCGAAAACATGAGGATCATGTCCAAGAACTTCAGAGCGTTACCTTCTGGTACTTCGTGCGTTACCTGAAGCGGATTCATGCAATCATCGAACACTGCCAGTGTTGACCGCACATCATTGTCAAATCTAGATGCACCCATACGAACGACAACCAAAAATATTCCACGAAACTGTATACTTTGACAACATTTGTTGACATCAACCTAACCGCCAGCACCGAGTCGACATGGCCCAGAAAATGATCGCTCAGCACTGGAGCAACACAAGACACTATACACACACGCTCTTTTTGTATGAAGGTTGTACCGTTCCAGGAAACATAGGTGGACTGCAGATGCATCGACAAGAGGTCGAGAAACCCCTGCATCGGGACTCCACTTTCATTTTGAAAGGCTATTGCACCAAACTCAAAAATGCATTCTCCGACACACTCCAGGACGCGGTCATGTAGCAGGGAGTAATAGAGGTCTTTCATGTCTACGAAAAACCATTAAACGCACATTGGGAGTGCCGTGTCAAGAGGTGACAGACCTCTTCGGAGTTTCTGGTTCGGAAGAGATACCCAACGTCCAGCAGCTCAAGGTGCTTCTGTAGAAACAGGCATACTGCTTTCTGCCAGGCGTGCAGTTCTGACACTATCACAAGAAAAGGCATCCCCTTCTTATGTGTCTTCACCGCAAAAAACATGTCTAGCCCCAGTTTGGTGCATTTTTCAATTTGCTTGGACAGCCCGGTTAAGTGCATTTGTTCACACAGCTAGGGAGCCTTCGCCTAACAGCTTCTAGCGATACATCAGATGGTGCGATCATTACATCACCAATCGCTTTCATTGCCTTCTCAAAGAAGAAACCATGCGAAAAAAACACGAACCCACTTTCTTTATCGGACGGGACGACGCACAAGTTGGGGTGTTTTGGATACCCCACGACGCCTTTAACAGGCAACCGGTGACTGACAGGTTCACGATGCAACAGATTGTAAACGGCTTCCGAGATATACCAGTCCCTCTCACTTTCATATGCCGCACTAGCCACTCTCCGCACAAGCGATAGCATCTTAGGCCCGGACAACACACGTTCCATCGCACACTTTGGTCCGAGGCTGAGCGTGCGTCGAACATGATCAGGTAGCGTAATGTCCTCCAAAGTGTGGATGGCACTACTTGAGGCTTGCGTCTTCTTAGGGATATTCATGCGGAGTAAGGCGAGAGATGACATCCAGAGGCTTTCCACCATCCACCGTCCGCCAGAAGGAGGTTATGGAGACCACTGAACGTTAGGCAGGATTCCGTTTTCGGAGGCAACGTCAAGGACAAAGTCGTTCTAAGTGAGCCCATCTAGACGCTCAGTGCTAAGATCCTTCACAGAAGCCTGACTGATTCAGGAAAACCAATGACTGAGTGAGGCTATTTCATAAGCAAATGTTCACGATGCTAATTATTGTCATGAACTGCATGCTGCAACATACACAACGAGGACTACAAACATTGTGGTAGAATTTCTTAGCCTGCCGTAGTACAGGCTGTGGTGATGCAACTCAACAAGTGTTTCTTCTCAGCAATTCTGAAAATAGCGAACTTCTGGACGTTGTTTGGAGGATGTAGCGATAGTTCGACGGAAATATTGTTTGCTCAGTGTGCATGGCCTACACTTGTTTGCCATAGGACTGGTCTCGCCACTACGGACAAAAAAAATGTGGCATGATACACAGCACTTATTTCGTGGTAGAAGACCATTCGCGCATTCTTCGCCGTCGGGCGTCTTCCGCCGGTATTTTGTTCACTTTAATGAACGAAAACAAATAGCCTTTCGGTTAACGTTTCGCTGGATGCAAGACGCAGTCATAAACTTGCGACATAAGCATGACATGTAGGCGCTTGTGAGCGCATCACAGCGAGGCGCACATAATCAGTGGCGCTTTAAATCAGGGTGTAATTGCCTGCAGATATTTTTTGCAGGCTCTAAAAGCAAACACAAAATTACCTACTATACTGTCTGTAACTGTTGGCGAACTAGCAGAAGCCCTTACCGTTACGAAGTACACCAAGTTTTCCCAGACGGTTAGGTCATTGAAGAAAATGTCGAACTGTGGGCAGAGGCTCACGTCGTGTCTCACAAGTCGCCGATTGAGCACCACATCGTTACCAGCCACGTGAGCTACGCCACGTGTAGGACTCCGGATTCCTGCTCAGAAAGAAGAAAGAGGACAGACACAAATTTTTTGCAGTAAAACTTGCCTACAGGCAAAAAAAAATATAAATTAAGCTATCACTCACACTAGTGAACCAATCATTGACAATATCATGTCAAATTCTGACCGGCGCTGCGTTGAGAGTGGCTTGGATAAGTTTGCCAATATAAACCAAACTCTAGAAACAAGCACGTCAGCTGCAGTAGCAATGGCCGCACAATATCCAACTGAAATCTCGTCTTGCCATTGGAATAGAAGTGGTTGTGGGAAATGCGTGACCAAGACAAATTGTAAAGTGATGAACGTCTAAACATTGACCATGAACTTGCCCGGAGAACTGTACTCCATGTATATCCCAATTCTGTCACTGGTCTACAAGGTGCAGACATAGCGAAGTCAACGTGTCCATCCTCTCGCATGGCAGGGATGCACGGAAGGGCAACATTCCTGTCCTTTACATGTACCTCCACGCCCCCAGTTGCTAGTCGGATTTCTTGCCTTACACGAAGCGAAGTAGCCGTCGAGTTGAACCAAACATGTCCGAATTTCTGAGAGGCAACACGGGAGTCTCTCCCGGCTGGTATCGTGTGTCAGATCGACACTATGTCCTCGGTCCATCATTGCATTTGCTGGCCAACACAGTCACAAGTGCGAAAACCTAGTGACAGCTAATAGGGAAACAAGATTGACGAACTCCTTTGAACAGCATTGCCATTATGGTTTTTAAAAGCACCGCTGCGCACCAAATGCTGACCTTTTTCAAAACCTTGTGGTGGATGATAGACAACGAAAAACAACGCCCTGTTTCCACTAGTACAGCGCTCAACGTTTTTGCACATAAACAGGAAGAATCCGCAGTAATCTGGGCATATACAGCTATCCAGTTGATTTTGATCTCACTTTTATTAAAGTGCGGTCAAAATATGCTGGTCACCAATTATTTCTTAAGTGTTTTCGCAGATGTCGCTGTTAAACACCACTAGGAATGTTGTACTTGTTCGTTTAAAAGCTTTCTATTTCTATTGTATTACAAGAACGAATGCTCGCCTACCGACCGTGCAACGCTTCATACCTACTATTATATGATTTTGTAGTTATCCTAATGCTGCAAAGGTCACTGGGAAGAATGCGAAAATAACAACTGGTTGCGTCCTTGTGTGGTACACAGTGCCTATTTCCGCGGCCAAATGCCACGTACAGTTCAAGAAAACCAATGCCCCTATCCAACTATGCCTTAGTGGTTCACAGTAAAACCTCTACTAGAATACATCTTTCAAGGTCATATTCGTCGCTTCGCGATTGACCTTCATCCATGGAATCGGCAAGCAAGCTGCTACTTCCTATGTTTCTCTTCGCTCCCTCGGAATGCTCACTGCTATCGGATCACGTGAATAGGCGAGCTTTAAAAGGCTGCTTCGCCTGCGCTTCCCCCCTCAGTATCACCATTTATGGCGCGTGGGCTGCCCTTTCTGTGCGTGCCTGAGAGCGCAAGCGAAGGAACAATTGCAATCATTCAGTAGATATAAATAAACTGCAGTATGCGGAGTCTCAACACAGGGAAATTTCACAAACCCCTGTGGGAACAGTCTTTACCTTCCCTCCGTGATTATCAGGTTAGGAGTTTAAACAGCAATTGTTTTGTCTGCTGGTGAAACAGCGGCATCGCAAGCGCATGTGCTTTCGTTGATATGTTAAGAGGAAGGGACAGTATGTAGACAATCTTCTAACTGATCTTAGCAAATCACACTAAAAATACATATTGGCGCAGCTATATGAGAACAATAAAACGCGCATTTCCTTCTTTGCAGCTGAATTTTAAATGTCTCGTACTCCGGCTGATCAGAAGTAGCAGATTTTTATCTTCATTGCGTGGACATACTTGTCGCCCCGCTTCAAGTTGGAACAATAAGTTCCCTCAAAAGTGGAATATCGCCGTGTGTCTGCGCTATTACCCAACCGCCAGAACCGTCATCAAGACTTGGCCTTTCCCGAACGAAGAAATTGAAGGTTTCAGCTAAGCAGATTCATTGGCGAAGTCTCTTCCTCCACAAACGTGCCGCCGGGTCTCCTGATGCCGTGAGGGACGGAACAAACTCCGAGGCTAGACTATGTACACTTTCTGTACAGGATATAATGCAGGTATATACAAGACAACTGAAATGGCCCCAAGTGGGGCTGACAGGCTTGCCGGATGCTAACCGGCGACGCGAGGCTCACTCACGCGTCCTGAAGCAAAAGTTTGACAACAAAAGACCCCATTCCTTACAAAGGGCAAATATATATTCCCTTCGTGTAGGAAAAAGAAAAGTTAACGAAAAACAGAAAACTTCACTACATGGATTGCGAACTAGCTGATTTCGGTGCAATACGTGCGGGCGGATCTCTACCCAAGGTAATTCAAGCGGCCGCACCATTTTCTTGCCGGCCGTGCACAGTCGTGATCGTTTCCGCAAACCCCGTGCGTCCAGACAGTTTAATTTACAGCGGCGCCTTGGAAGGATGAGGACATCTCGTCGCCTGCGTCCTGGGGGCGCGTGCAGTACATTGACCTTCGCTTTCAAATCCCACGACCACCGCCCCACAAGAAGCTAACTTACGCGCCTGGTACACGCCACCGAGGAAAGTGTTCAGGAGAGCCACAGCTTATCTCCCAGACCTAATGCAGCTCTCCCCGTTGCCGCTCCGAAATTCAGCGCAAACGGCCTAACATGTGGCGGCTCCTGGGCGCCGTCGACGTCCCCGTGTCCACGTAGTGGGGGGTGGGTGCGCAGTAGTATGATGAGCTTCGCCCTCGAACCGTACAGACCAAGTACTTGGAGCACTGGGTAACAGCGCAAACAATGGCAGTGGCTAAGCTCAGCTGACCCTGGGTGTGCGATACGAAAGGTTTGGTTTAGCGTGGTCCGATTACGGCGTTTTTCGAGGCCGACGGTTCGCTCTTTCATTTTATCCGATGTCAGCTTCGTACACTTGGCATTCCGGACCCTCCCATGGGAACCAGCTCACCGGGTGATATCCGCGAGGTGGTGACGTCGCTTGCCGACGAAGGCTCAAAGCCTGCCGCTCTGTCTCAACGCGGGGAGAAGATAGGCCGGCCTCGCTTCCATTCATGGCCGAGCTCGCACTGACAAGGCGAGAGCGGAAGTCCTTAACCAGGCGCGCGGCGGGTCATGTCCTAAGGAGCCGACGCAGCTGGGGAGAGCGCATGTGCCGGCGGCGGAGCTCGACACGGAGAGTCCCGTGATGCGTTGAAAAGGCTACCGCGGAGCTCCGGTGAAATGAAGTTGGCATATGTGGCGTTGTGAGACTCGGCTTGACTAGGTTAGTAAAGCGTTGCTTTAAAACAAAGTCCGAGTGCGCCTGAACAACTATTGCAGGTTTTGTAAGCGCGAGCGTGAACTTCCAGTTGAGCGCGTAAAATGCCCTTGCCTAACAGTATCAAATGGCCTAAATCTGTATTTTACTGGTTATATTGCTGACCATTCTTGCTGGCGCGTAACCAGTGCACCCGGTGATACTAGACTTATCTGCTTGCTTATCCGTCCATTCGTCCGCCCTCTCCCTCTGCGTTGTACTGGCGCCGATAGTCATATCTTGCTACTGACCAGCTCGCGCTTCTGGTGCGAAAGGGCTTGAGCTATAAAACGCTTCCGGGAAAGTCACTTCTCGCGAATGCCGTGCATGATCCGTGATATAAAGCGCCTCGTAGAAGGGAGCGTTTCTGAAGGAGCCGTTTCGTCGGACAACTGACGCCGGTTTCGCTTATTGAAAGGGCCTCAATTTTGAGGTTTCCACCCTAAATATTACAGCGGGAAAGCGATCGTATTCAATGACGAGCAAATTTTAGTTAAATTACAATTAAAATAAATTATAAAACAAGTAAACTTCGGCGGGGAAACACTCTGGTGAAATAAGCATTCTGGCAACCGAATGACCTCTTAAAGAGGTAGAATGTGCATGGATGGTTCCGTGGAAGTACCACAGAAAAACAACTCGGGTGAAAGAATGGGCTGAGTACCCCATGATAGGAGCACAGTACGAGAGAAGCCTTCTTCCAGCAGTGCACATGATACGTAATAAAGGGCGTGATGAACGGGACGGTGCAGTGTGATGAACACTACAAAATCATCAAATTCAGAAGTTTCGGCTTTCATCCTGCTTTCTTTAACCAGTGTAGGATACGGGCGTCGAAGCGCGTTGTGGGTGCTCCTCGAACAAAGTGAGAATACCTAGAGTCGAGATCAATTTGAAGGTGATCACGGGAGCATCATTTAGCGGTCCTTTTGACATACAGAGAGGCCGCTTTCAGACCTTTCCAAAACGGCCATTGAAAACTTTTCAGACATTTGAGCCATTTCCAGGCCTTTTCAAGGTAGCAGTGGCTTGCTTCCCTCGTTGCCTCTTGCACGATACAACCCTGATACAACCCGTGGCCTGGCGCTGCTGCTTGTTTCTTTGGCACCTGAGCGATCACCTTCAAATTTATCCCTACTGCACATATTTGTTAGTAATAGCGAATACCTAACGCCCAATTTTCGCACGAATCAGTCGTTCCCAGCAAAAGCACTGGCGTGTTATTCAGAAGTTCATCCCTGACCCGAATAAAAAAGAACCGGGCTATCCAATGTCACTTTCGTGCGTGCTCGCGTACTCTAGACTTGAAATTTTAGATCAATTGGGAAGAAACATGTACTATTTTTTAAGCATACATTTGTGTTGCGTATTCAAATCAGCCTCGATGGTGATTCTGGTAAAAGTATTGACGATTGCAAGCCTGTTAGTCTGTTGTGTAGCATTTACAATTTCAATACACGTAGCATAAATTTGGCCACATATTAACCTCAGTACCAGTCGCAAAGCTTTAACGGGAAATTAGAAGCAGAAACAAGGGCCTCGGGAGATGCAGGTTTTGTATACATTTATATTTGTTTCCAATTTTCGAATTCGGCGCGTGGCTTTTTATTTGGTTTCAAATTACCCGAGTGGTGGTACATACGTGCAATTCCATTTGGTTAAAATGGACGTGTTTCTTTATAAATATATAGAGAGAATCCCGAAGGAAATGGGGCACCTGTGAGAACGGACATGAGCGTCGTCTTTCCGGCCCCGTTGTGACCCAGCAGGACCGTGCACGTCTTCTCGTACATCACCAGGTCAACCCCGTCGAGCGCTATGTTGGACCCGAACACCTACGAGTCCGAAGGTGCCAGTGATGCTCGGCTAAACTACAGTTGCAAACACGTCCGCAAAATCAACGAGATTTGTCTTAACTCCGTCATTGTTGACACACAACATGTAATTTTATTCTATCCTATTTGAGGCATACATGTTACTTTGGTTTTGATGTAACACGCCTATAGAATTTTGAGCACATTCTGGCAGGTGTTTGAACTGCCGTAAGAACAACAGGTATGTTTACTTAGGTGAATCTAGCCTTCTCGGCTGAATAGGAAAGAAAGTATGTTAAGAATTTATGCTGAGTAGATAACCGTCAAAGGTACCTGTACAAGGGGTCTCTAGAACAACGAATTTCTCGCATCTGTAGATTGGTGTCACCAGAGTGTACAAATTAGATCAAGTAGTTCAAAAGGAAAGGTAAATCCACCAAATCGTCCGCACTCGCTCTGTGCTGCTGGTTTATACTCGGCTCATGCGCAGTTTAAATCGCAAGAGATATCGCCAAGTCGAGAGGTCCGCGTTCTCACAGACTATTTGGCAATTCACCAGGCCCCAAATTGCCCGAATGTGGCATAATATGGTTACTATGCGTGGCTACGATACGCGCGAAGGGAGGATCGGCGAGAGTTGTGCAATGCGGTGGGATCCATTGCCATCATCACCATCTTCATTCCGAAGCACCATCACCTGGTCTCACGTGTACGTCTTCTGCAGTGCCTTGAACCCTGGTGTAGAAGCATCGTGACTGCAACATTTCCCCGTTACATCTTGGTGGGCGGTGCGGGGTAGCGCTTCATACAATAGCGGAGCATCGCAGTGGACGCTTCGTCAGTTCTCCAAGCATACACTGGAGGGAGAACGCGGACCTGCTTCGCCAATCGTCATTGTGTCCCCCCGGTGCTGACCCGCCCTATAGCACAGACGACGTAGACGTTGACGACTGGATCGCCACGTACGAGCTCATTAGCGCTCAAAACTGGTGGAACCCCCCTTGCTGCTGGCCAGCGTCATCTTCTACCTTCGTAGCGCAGCCAAGGTATGGTTGGACACGCACGACACCCCGCTCCTTAGCTGGAACATTCGAAAAAATAGGCTGCGAAACACTTTCGCAGAACCTCACTGCCGCCAACTTGTTCAAAACAGGAGCTAGCATCGCAGGCCCAAACGTCTAGGGAATCCGGTGCGTCAGATATTCAATTTTTCAATTCAATTGAAATTCAATTCAACTGAAATGCAATCCAATTGAAATGTAATTCAATTGAAATTAAATGAATTTCAATTCAATTCAATTTAATATTTAGGGCGCTGTGCCTTAAGACTGACGCAGCTGTGACTAAGGCTGCAAAGTGGCGCACGTGCTGAAGAGGATGGCGTATGATGCGTTTACCCTGCCCTTATGCAAGAACTGCGCTATAGTGGAGTCCATAATCAAGGAATGGGGGTGATTGGACTACGAAAAATCTCGACGCATCACCCCTCAGTTTAAGCGGCTACTCATCACGGCTGCAATATGGTCCTGCAGAGAGGCGCCTCGCGTAGGTCCAGGACAGCCGTCACCTGACATCCTTAGAAGAATATTGCGATGCCAAATTGAGTAAAGCTGTAGACTGGGCTAGTAGGTAATTCATAGTGAACAAATGTAGCGCAGCAGAAGCACAAGGGACGAAAGATTACACACGGACAAGCGCATGGCCAAATTGAGGCCATGGTTCCTTCCGCCTGTCTAGAGCCCGCTCCTAATCCTCATGTTTCGGAGCTGTCTGTGATCCAAGCTGTCGTCAGTGAAGAGTTCGTCAACCTTGGCGTACCTTCGGTGTTCTGCATGGGTCACCCTACCAACTGCAACGTACCGTCTATACCGCTCGGCTGCACGGGCCGTCATCGCACTCGGAATCTAGGGCAATAGGGCACGGCGCACGACAGGCCAGTCTGTTTTAACTGTTCTCGCGTTCGACACGTTACCCCGGTACTGGTACTCGCACGACTTCGTCACCATCGATATGCTGTTTGACCCCATCAAACAGTGAAGAAAGCCGCGGATGCCTGTAGGTGACGATGAGCAACAAATGGAAGTCACCCCGCCGCTTTCTAAAATCAGCAGTCGTCTGTCCCGATCGCCGCACTCCGGCGTAGTTAGGCCCCGTCCCCGTTTAAAGGCTCGCCTCCGAAAACAAAACCTGCTCCACGTTCATGATATCCCCGTTATTGGTCTAATTAATACCGGTGCCCACAGTTCAGGTATTTGTAGAAACGTTCGCCGCCACCTTCGCAAAGTCCTTCCCACTGCCGCACCAATTCTCTTACAGGTCCCTCATGGAGGGATGTCCTCTGTCTCTGGAAAGTGTACGGCCCGTGTGCGCAAGGCTGGCTACAAAAGTGCCCTAATGTTCGCCGCCTTGGAATGATGCCACCAGGAGCTGATCCTACGCCATGAGTGTCTATGGGACCATTCTGCTCTTATTTATTTATTTATTTATTTATTTATTTATATACCTTAAGGGCCCAATAAGGCATTACATAAGGGGGGTGACATACAGCAGTAATAACAACAAAAAATTGCTTCAAAAATGCAATATAATCAGTCGGAATTCCAAAAAAATATAGAAAAGACCGCAACAAATATTCACAGAGCAAACACATTGGAAAAGCAGTACTTTTTACGCAAGCAAGAGATTACAATGACTAAAATTGGTTATCGGTTTCAAGAAAAGCAAGTAACGCAGTTTGGAAAGTTGACTGCAGAGAGTGTGCGACAACGCTAGCAGGTTGTGAATTCCACTCATTTATTGACAAAGCAAGAGGGGAAAATTGGTGTTTCTTTGTGCGTGTTTCATGATCTTATGATCATGATCGATTGACTGCTTAACGGGTGTCTTGTGGCTTAACGGGTGTCTTGTGGCTTCGCTTGCTTTCTGATAATCTGACTGCCGAAGAATGCCTTCAAATTTCTCTAGATGTTCGTACCGCTGAAGAGCCTCTGAGACGTTTTTTGCTTCATGCATCATTTCGGCTTACATCCGCGGTCAGCTACCTAAGTTGACTTGTCGTCGAGCTCACGCGTTCCTGACGGTGATTGTTTCGCTTTAATTCAATCATTTTATTACACACCCTTGTGCAGAAAAACATTGGCGCAAAATATCTGGGCTCGTAGCAATGGTGCTAGTAGTGGGCCCATGCAATACGTTTATACACAAACACGAACTTTCGCCTATTTTGAACGTACTCCTTTCTCGCGATCTGGCACTGCCGCGTACGGTTGTAACTGTTGCTGACACCACGGTATGCACACCTGTCCTCAATTTTGGCACTTCTCACAGGTTTGCCTGAAGGCAATGTTGTATGCTACATTGTGCCTGATAGGTTACCAGGAAGTTTTCGTTTTCAGCGGGGAACAAAGACTACATTCTGATAACACAGGTAGTTGAGTTCCATCCGATGACTTTTAGATGCGGAGCATCTCTTGTTCAGGGGCATGTCACTTGTCCGTGCCCCGTCCTCAGCGCCTCTGATGTTGATTGTGGCAGGATGCCCCTAGAGATTGGCCAACCAAAGAATCCATCACGAGATAGCTTCGCGTTCAACCACCATCGTCACCTTCACGTAGGGGAACCGCTGAATAAAAAGAAGGATAAGAAGACAAAGCTGCGAAGAGGAGGGCGTGCACGTTGCTAATCCATCACGACATAGCTTCGCGTTCAACCACCGTCGTCATCTTCCCGTAGGGGAACCGCTGAAGAAGAAGAAGGAGAAGAAGACAAAGCTGCGAAGAGGAGGCCGTGTACGTTGCTCTCAGCCGGTGCATCAACGTAAAAAGCCTTTACCTCCCCAACGCTTGAAAGAAACACACACAGCGCGCAAAAAAACAGGACGAAGAACGGATGGATGTACAACACAAGTACATCCCTCCGTTTTTCGTCCTGTTTTTTTTTTGCGCGCTGTGTTTGTTTCTTTCAAGATGATTTACCAACTCGCCCAACTTTCGGTGTTACTTCACCAACGCTGCCGAAGACTACCGACTCTACCACACAGACGACAACATCGACAAGAACAGGATGGAGGAGCCTACACACCGTCACACAACAGTACTTGCGTGCCTTTGCCACTGGTGTGGATCTGAACGCGGAATTCCCTCTGGCGCCACTAAACACCAAATCCCTCAACATAACCGCAACACAATGGAACCACACGGAACCCCCATGATGCTTCGCATCCTCATCAGGGTTCTCTAAGGGAAGATGGTATAAGTTTTTTTGAGCAGGATAGTGTCCAATTTTCCTATATGATGTGGTACCGGGGTTCTCGCACCCGGCCGTGGTTCCCCAGGAAGACACTCAGCCCCCTCAATCACACGTTTACTGGGAGTCCCACTCCGCCAAGGTCTACTGCTCAGCCGATTCGGATACGCACCACTAGCCCAGCCCAGTCCGCCATGTTCTAATCCCGCTCATTTCGCACCAAATCTTCATCCTAACCCGGGACATGTCCATCCCGTAGGATTCTCCCCCGAAACCCTTTTGCCGGGTTCACAATCTGGCGCCAAATGAGGTACCGGGGTTCTTGCACACGGCCGCGGTTTCCGAGAAAGACACTTAACCCCCTCAATCACGCATTTACTGGGATTCCCGCTCCGCCAAGGTCTACTGCTCAGTCGATCCGGATGCGCACCACTAGCCCAGCCCAGTCCGCCATGTTCTTATCCCGCTCGAGAGACAGGTGCAGTGTGTGTAGGAAAGGACCGGCCAACCGGTGGCACATCATGTGGGACTGTGCCACCGACCCAGACGGCGCGCACTTCGAAGATTATCCGGAGGAACTCTAGAGAGCCACCAAATCTACAAGCAAGACAGACCAGTCATGGGCCGTCCAGCAGGTCTTCGCCGCGCTCGAAAGGCACAGGCGCCGTAAAACGGGCTTGTGACGAGTAGGGTCGCAGAAGAAGGCGCGACGCCAGGCCACGTCGACGCGGAGCCGTAACCCATCTCCTGCCTACTGCAGGGTTTGTTTGAATAAAGTCCTTTCCAGTCCATTTCACGCCACATCTTCATCCTCACGCGGTACATCTCCATCCCGTGGGATTGTCCCCCGCCACTGTTGCGGGGTTAACACAAAGGCAAGCTCCCGCTGTTCACTGTCATTTGATCTCATACTATAAAATCTTTGACTTCGACAGCCGTCATCTTGGCCAGCCTACAGCTATTAGGCATTGTGGAGACACCGTAGACGCCAGTCCTGTCCACTGGCACTTATACAGTGCATCCGGTGCTGGAAGACTCATTATTCAGAACAAGGCCGAAACGTTGCTCCGCGAGGACATCGTCGAACCCTCGACCAGTCCCTGGGCGTCACCTGTTGTATTAGTTAAGAAGTACGGCAGCTGGTGCGTCAACGTGTATTTAGTAAGATGAGGAGAAAGGTAGTTTATCTGTTACTACGCGTCGAATACGCATTAGATTGTCTCCCGGGCGCGTTTGTCATGTGTTTGTCATGTGGCGTTGGTCACGTGTCTGGGCACCCCCGGAGAGGGGATGCACCAAAACCCCCCAAAAAGTGAAAGAAAACAACAAAGGTGTGCAGTGTTCAAACCAAAGGAATGTATAAAAACCGATCGCTACAGTTTGCTGTGAACACGGTCCGCTAAGGGCGCAAGGCATGCATTGTTTCCAGCAATGCTTGAACCTCCTAGATTTACGCAGAAAAACTGCTAACTAGTGTCCGGGTAACAAGAGCGGTTCAAAGTGATGTGCTGCATGGAGGAGGTAGCGTAAAGTTAATGTCATGACAATCAGCAAACGAAAGGGGAAATGTCGGAGAAATGGAAACTTTCGCATGGTGAATGGCAAACTAAGCTTTTCCTTTCCGGTATACCATCCTTGCCCTTGCGCTCTCACTATAGCAATTCCTCTCAGTGCTTTGCAAAGCGAGGTAATACAAGTGCATGCAAGTGTGACAAAGGTGCAGACGACGTGCCTGTGGGTTAGCTAATGCCGCCGTTGTGATCATAAGAGAACAGACAGATAGACAAAGGACTTTATTAAAGGTCCTGAGGGACTATCCTGGATGGCCTCTAGGGGTCTTCTTCACGTAGTCGCTGGCCACACCCGCGCAGGAGGTGAGAGTCCTTGGTCTTCCGCCCTCTCGCAGGCCCTCTGGACAGCCATGAGTTGCTTGTGCGGATCGTTGCTCGAGAGAGCGCTCGTCCATTCGTGCTCGGTGCTGTAGTCCGTGGCCGTACGTAACGCAGGACATTGCCAGAGCATGTGTTTAAGATTGCAGTAAGCCTCTGAGCAGTTAAGGCAATTAGGTTCAATGGAAGGCAGGATAAGCCTGAACCTGCTTCTAGTCGGAAACGCATTCGTCTGCAGCATTCGGAAAGCTATGGATTGTGGTCGTGTGAGTTTGGGGTGAGGTAATGGGAGTGTCCTCCGGGATAGCTGATAGTGGGAAATTATTTCATGAAAAGTGAGCAAAGGGTCTCTGTACTCGCCCAGCCTGTCACTCGGGATAGCGTTGGGACCGGCGCGGCACGTGAAACCTCGCGCACGGTCGTTAGCTAACTCGTTGACGTCGGGGATTTCTGGGTGTACTGTGTGTCCCATGTCCGCGGCGAACCATGTAATGCTATGGAAGGCTTCTTCGCTGCGTGCGGTGAGAATTTTGGCTGCGTCCGTAGCAATCCTCCCCAACAGGAAGGCCCTGGCCGCGGAGCGAGAATCCGTATATACGTTGGGCCGTGACAAGTCTTGCATTGCTTGAGCTACCGCCACTTGTTCGGCTATGACTGCAGTCGGTGCTTTGATGGTCGCCGCGGATAGAACGGTCCCTGCGAAGTCCATCGCTACCGTCGTGAAAAGTCCGGGGGTTGCATGCTGGGCAACGTCTACAAACGCCGTTTTTGTGGGGTTCTTCACCGCGTGTTGTAGCAGGGCTCGCGTTCTGGCTGCGCGTCTTCCCTCATTATGCTGCGGATGCACGTTCCGTGGGATAGGCTCAACATGTATGGTTTCCCGTATATGTGGGGGGAGCTGGACGGTATGTTTCTCCAGGTCTTCCGCTCTATAGCCGAGGGTGCGCAGGATCTGGCGACCCGCTCTCGTTGTGAGAAGACGTTGTGTCTGGGCAGTGATCTGTGCTTCGATAACTTCATCCAGGGTACTATGCACTCCGAGAAGTTCCAACCTTTCGGTGCTTGCCGTGATGGGGATACCCAGGACTCTCTTAATGCTCTTGCGCATAAGTGTATTGATCTTTGTTTCCTCCGCTTTGGACCAGTCAAGTGCCGCTGCCACATAGTTTATGTGGCTCATGAGGAAAGCGTGGTATAATCTAAGCAGGTTGCTTTCCGTTAGGCCTCCACGTCGGTTGGATACACGAATGATGAGTCTTATCATGTTTTCTGTTTTAGTGGTGAGCTTCTCGATGGTTTTCATATTGCTGCCCTGTGCTTGTATAAGGAGCCCAAGGATACGAATACATTCCACTTTAGGGATGGGTTGGCCATTCTTTCTATGTAAGCTGATGTCCGTGTGCTCCGGTGGGGGCATGCCGCGTCCGCCTTTTCGGGAGGACCGGTAGAGAAGAAGCTCAGATTTGGAGGGTGAGATGTTTAGTCCCGTTCCTACCAGGAAGCTTTCTGTGACCTCAAGAGCTTGTTGTAACCTCTGTTCGAAGTCGGCGTCGGACCCGCCTCTGCTCCACACCATGATGTCATCGGCGTAGAGCGCATGGTGTACCCCTGGAATTTGTGCGAGTTTCTCCGACAGCGTCTTCATTGCAATGTTAAATAACAGTGGCGAGATGACTGCCCCCTGTGGTGTGCCTCGTGCTCCCAGAGTGTACTCGGCAGACTTGACGTGCCAAATTTTCAGTGTGGTCTTCGTGTTCCGGAGGAAAGATCGAACATAGTTGTGAAAATTTTTACCCAGGTTCAACTGTGATATGGCTCGCAGGAGATACTTGTGTGAGACGGTATCGAAAGCCTTAGTAAGGTCGAGGGCAAGGATGGCTCCCACGTCCTTGGTGTGACGGTCGATGATTTGGTGCTTGATCATTAGCATCGCATCCTGGGTAGAGAGACCTTGGCGAAAACCCAGCATGTTATATGGGAAAAGGTCATTGCTCTCAATATATTGAGATATGCGGTTGTGTATAACATGCTCGATGACCTTTCCCACGCACGAGGTAAGGGAGATAGGTCGGAGGTTCTCGGGTGAGAGTGGTTTTCCGGGCTTGGGAATGAGGATGACCGACGCCAGCTTCCAGTCATCAGGCACCTCTCCCGTGTCCCATACGCGGTTGGCTTCTTTGGTGAGTAGCTCGACCGAAGCGCTGTCAAGGTTGCGTAGTAGTTTGTTGGAGATGCCGTCGGGCGCTGGGGTCGACCCCCCGTTTAGTTCTTGTAAGACTGCCCATATGTCCTGTACAGTGAAAGGGGACTGGAGTTTTGTGATGTCAGTACCCTGATAGTCTGGGTAATCTGCATCATCAGCTGGGCCCATGGAGAGATATCGATTAGCCAGATCCTGTAACAGAGCTGCATCGTCGATACCCGCCATCTTTTGCTTGTGGATGATGCGGTCGATTGCGAGTCGTTGATTCCCTTTGTTCTCTGAGTCATCGAGAAGATGCTTTCGGAGGTCCCATCGGCCACCTACCCTTATTCTCCCGTCCATTAAGGCGCACACTTCCGTCCACTGCTGCCGTGCAGGCTCCTCCGAGTGCCTGTTGATTTCTCTGTTGAGTTCGGCTATCTTTCTGCGGATGCGTCTGTTTAAACGCTGTGTTTTCCACCGAGCGAGGATGGATTCCTTTGCCTCGAGTAGGTGTGCTAGGCGGGCGTCCATACGGGTAACCTCTAGGCACGTCTCGCTGCATCTCGACGCTGCTTGTACATCCTCTTTGAGTCGTGCGAACAGACTTGCTGTGTCCTCGTAGGTTGTGTGATCACCGCTGCGGAGCTGCCTGAAAGCGTCCCAGTCTGTGATTTTGAAGGTCCGTTTCGGGCGCGTTTTAATGGGGACCGTGACTGAGGTTATGTAGTGGTCGCTACCCAAGTTCTCCTGGAGGTTGGCCCAGGTTTCACCCGTGATGTTCTTGGCGAAGGCAAGGTCCGGGGTGGTGTCTCTTGCGACTGACGTACCAATCCTCGTGGGGTACTGTGGGTCTGTGAGCAGCTGCAGAGAGCAGTCTGTGGTTGCCTGTAGGAGGCTGTCCCCTTTCTTGTGAGATTTATGTCGTGGATATCCCCATGCTGTGTGACGTGCATTAAAGTCTCCAGCGATAATGAGCGGTTTATTCTTCGCCAGGGCGCTCGCTTTGTTTATGAGAGCCTTGAAAGATAGGTGGTAGTCAGAAGGTGCGCTACAGACGTTTAGTATGAGTAGCTGATCACGCATCTGGCTATTCGGTATAATTTCAACCATGATTGCCTCGATACGGGAGTTTCCCAGGTTAATCTGGTGTTCTTGGAAGGAACAGTGCCGAGCGACAAGCGTTGCAGTGCCGCGTTGACCTTGTGGGTGTGATGCCACAGTACGAAAGCCCGGTAAGACGGGCGCGTCGCAGAGGGTTTCTTGTAATAAAATGACGTGCGGTTGCCTTGTCTGTGCTGCAATGTACTGCTGAAGCGTTGTTCTGCGTTGTTTGAAACTGGCGCAGTTCCACTGCCATATTGTTAGTTCTTCAATGGCGACTGGCATGATGGTAGGTATGGTCTGTTACTTCCGTCACGCCCGTTCGCGCATGTGCTCGACCGCTGGGTTCTTCCGGGGATAGTTTCATCGGGCTGCTTGGGCGAAGAGTGAGTTTTGCGCTTTCTAAGGTTGCAGTTCTCTGAGAGTATACTGCTAGAGTGCTTTCAACTGCCGATATTCTTTGGTAAACCATGGCCATATCGTCGGACATTGTCTTGATCGTGACTGTTAGTGTGGTTAGCGTTTCTTCGATTGTGCTTTTCGGAGTATCGTGTGGCGCGGCAGCCTTACGCTTTGCTACCTTAGCTGAAACCTCTACTTGAGGAGATGTGGGGGGTGAGACTTTCTCAGCGCGTAGTGCCTCATTCTCTGCCTTAAGTCCAGCGTTTTCCTCTTGGACCTGAGTTAACGTTTTCATAAGCTTCTCTAGCTTGTCAGTGACGTGATCGTGTTTCTGCGACATTTGTCTGTTCTCAGCGACTAACTGGTCTACTCTGGGGTCGTTTACATGCTCTGGCAAAGGCCCTGGCGTTACCTGTTTTTTATCTTGCACCGTGCCCTCTTTGACCTTGTCCGCCCACAAAGAGGAGGTCTGGAGGTCCTGTTGCCCGGATCTTCCTCGAGACTCGGACCGGCGGCTGGCCCGGAACCGTCTTCTGGACTGGGCGCAGCTCTGGCGGGAATGCGACCGGCCCTTGGAGACGCTGCGTCTTCGGCTGCCGGGAGAGGGCGAGCGCTCTCTCCTGAGGGCGCTCCGGCGTTGCCCAGCTGGCGTGGACGATCGGTCTCGCCAGGTGACGTCACTGCTGGGATGGCGCGACTGGCCTCCAAGCTGCTGTTGTCTGCGCCGGCTGCAGCTGCGTTGCCGTCGGCGTTGACGCACGACGTACGGCACCTGGAAGCGGTGTTTGCAGGTCTTGCTGCCCGTTGGGTGTGCGCCTCCGCACATCGCACACTTTGGAGTACACGGGTGGCCTTCTGAGGGGGATTTGATTCCGCAGTTTTTGCAGGCGTCGGAGTTTGGGTTCACGCACACATCTGCACGGTGACCGGGTTGACCGCACGTGTAGCACACGTCGTTCTGTCTCTTGAAAAACGAGCACCGGACCATGTAGATCCCGAACATGACGTGGCGGGGCACTCGCATTCCGTCGAGTAGTAGTACCACCGTCTGCGAGGTCTTGATTCTCTTAACTTCCAAGATGATCGGATTCCTTTTCGTTTACAAAAAGTTCGTGCAGTTGAGTTGCGCTGAGGCTCGCGTCAATGCCACGAACGACTCCCTTGCTTGTGTTGTCGGGGGCCGCAATGTATGCGGCCACCGCCTAGCTCTTGCTCTCGAGATGAATGTGCTGTAACTTGGAGTACGCTTCGGCATTTCCTCTGATGGCGTTGCATTGACGAGGGTGTTTTGCACCACATTGGGGCATATAATGTCGGCTTTCGCTGCTTCGGGAGCAATGCCGGCAGCACGCACGAACGCTTGCATAATCGCGTAGTGGTTCACTTTTCTCACATCAAGGCCGTCGCACGGCCGAACAATGATTCGGACGTGTTCCCTCGGTAATCGGGGAAGCCGTGATGCCGTAGCGAGGCGTTTCATTGCCCCTCTCGGGTCCGCTGTGCGGCGGCTGACCCGTGTGCCGGCACCCGCGTGAGCAACTCTGTCGGGAACGTGCAATTCCGACCTCAGTTTACGCTTTTTCGCAATAGCGGCGTTCCATCCCGGCCCGCGTGCTTCCTCGGGAGTGATTTCCGTGCTTTCCACCATTTCTACCTCGGGCATGATGAACTGGACAAGGCCTTCCCCGCCGACTAGCCGGGCGTTAGGCCTAGCCGGTTAGGCCTGGCAGTTGTTCGGCGTGGTCGCTTCGAAGATCTCCAATAAGTTCCGAGAGAGAAGAAGAGCATTTCCACGAAACACGTGGCAGGCTTCGCAAAATGAAACAAGCAGGCAGCAACACATTCTTCTCAGGCGTAGTGGCCGTGTTGGCGAAGGCCGCGTTAATAAGTATTGTTGGGATCGGCTGAAGGGTAAGTACACAAATACGTGAATATTAGCGATGCATTTCAGTCTCTCGCGGCGAAGCTACCAGAGATAGCGTCGTACTCCCGCCATTTCAACGTGGCCAACTGGTGGTGAGTGCTAACAGCAGTGGTTGCGCGTAATGGGGCATTCATGTTGGAGCGGCTGGAGATGAGCAGCTAGAACTCCAGGTTTTGAAGTGGAAAAACATGTACCACCTCCGTATCACCTCCCTTCCAACCACACGGCCCCCACGTGCCCCGTTGCCAACAGGGACCCGCTGTCCCCTGCATATCCATATTTATCAACCTGTGTGTAACCTAACACGCAACACGTTATTATGAACATACACCCTTCCACTTTGATCTGTATCGACACAAGCGTAGTGTTTTTTAACATGCTGGAATTGAAGTTGTGCACATAGACCTACTCGAACTCCCTTACCACGTAGTCACATTTGTCTAGCGCTGCGTTGCTAGCGGCATCATGGGCGTGATCAAGTGGGTGCCTAACTTTTTTCCCACCTCCCTCTCTTCGCATCAGTGATTGACGGTCCTCCCCTTCGAAATAAATAATATATCGTTGAATGAATACCTTCTCTCGTGCCACGGAAGAGCAAGCCATTGTTTCATGCTTTTCACGTAAATACGTTAGACGCTCCTTAGGGCGAATTCTGTTAAGACGAATTTTATGGCTAAAAGGGAGCGCACTTCTGCTCTCCGGTATTATCCGCACCAGAAAAAAATGTTCACTCAGGACGAACAAATTATCACGGTACCATCGAGTGGGTCTTCACGGAAGTTCAGTGTATTTTAATAGGTATCCGGAATACCAGCACTTCGTGGGTGGAAAAGCGGTTGTTTGGTAGTTCAGCAGGACACCCGCCCGCATTGGCGATGAGCAGGAATATTTGAGCTGTTCTCAACGCGTGTAATAACGTCTGTATGTCGCATTTATAGGTAAATAAATACAGGCACCAGTAGGGGTCTTCAACGATGAGGAATCAGAGGAATGGAATTGAACTTCCCGGCCATTGCTTGAGTGGTAATGGGAAAAATATTTGCATTCTGCGGAATTCAAAGGATTATAATGGCGGAATGGTCTACTTCTTCGGAACAGCATCTCAACGAAAAGGGGCTGCCGATTTCGCAACCCTGCTTCCTACTCTACACCATAAGCACTGGTATTGTCCTGTTGACTTTCTTACCTTCGTAAGGTCGTGGGTTACAATCAAAGGCTTGGCTTCAGGTGGCATCTTCTCAAAGCGCATAGGATCTTTTGCTTGCTTCCCGGCTTCAGTGACGGCCTCTCGTGGGAACCAGTAGCTGGGCTAAGGAAACAAGTGTAGTATACGTGATATAGCAATAAGGCTCAAGGTTGTTAAATGAATATTTCAGAAAAAGAAGGTTTACAAATTTTTGAGTATTTCCTTTCTGCAGCAAGAACTATGTTGCAGGCTTTACACTGCAAAACCCGAAGTGGCTCTAGTGTCGGGAGGTGTGTATTACTTAGACGTTAAGAAAACCTTAGAACATCTTTTTCTCCCAGGCGACGTCCCGCGCGCTTTTCATTTGGAAAGAAAAGGGCTAATTGAGAATGGTTGATGCACCACATGAAAAATGTTTTGCCAACGCGAAAAGAGACAACCTTTTCTTCGTGTTGGCTTTCGCACGTTCTAGAAACACTCCGACACTTTCTGAGGTAAGGCACTTTGCCCACGAGTGGAAGTCCGCTGTGAGTCGTATGCAAGGGGCTCTTTAAAAACTCCAGCGAAGTCCTAGTAGGTCTAACTTTTCTTATGAGGTCTAGACAACCACAACACAAAAACACAACAACTAGTAGGGCTAAAGTTTTTTTTTTCTGAACGCGTTTCAGAATATTATGACTATGACTATGATTATGAATATATTAACCGCTTGGCTTTCGAAGGCGCTGGGGCACGCCGCGAAGAACAGCGTTACTGCGGAATGCCCTGTTCCTCTACTTGGGTCCAGCGAGCGAGCTGCGACGACAAGGCGAGCGCCTAAAGTGCTCTGCACTTAAAATAGCAGAAGTTGGAGGGACGAGACGACCGTGCGAAGTGAAATTTGACTTATCGGCTGACATTTCTCAGGGTCATTTACTCGTGCTTGGGCAGGTAGCCGGCCACGTATAAAGACGCCGTTGTAAGTGCGGCACATCTGTTTCAACAGGGACAAAAAGAAAGAGCGAACCAACCTTGTGGGTAAATAGGAGGCGACGCGTTGGAACACAGCTGCATGGGTTGAGTACACAGTGGCGGCATTCCTCGGGACAAGTGACGATTGCAATCGCAACGGTGCTTATTGTCAGGTCCTTGTTATATTACTCGCCGGCTCATGTGCACAAGCACGAAAGCCCATGCTCAAGTTTCACGACTCGTCGGCTCTAGTGATCGACATGCCCCAAGACTGCACGGGACAGGCCATGGCGACTCCAAACGCGTCACTGTCAAGCAAGAAAAATAGCTGCCCAGTTTTTAGTGCAAGTTCTCCGAGGAATTTACTTTCGCACGTCCAAGCGAGTGGCCGCAAAGGAAGCGGCGGTTTGAACATATTTCCATCGTGGATGGCGTAACCTAGAAATGTGTGGTGGAACAAGTCTACGCAGTGCTCTACTCCTTGGGCGACAAAGGAGAGTGCATTATTCGTTGCCTCTTTCAAGTTTGCATTGGAAGAGAACAACAGCTACAAAGATGTTTTGCTGGCGTTACAGGACGATTTTATAGTTCGAGGAAATGTGCAGGATAGGACGAGGTTCTTCAGAAAAGAACGCCGGGAAGGAGAAGGTGTCGAAGAATTCGCCATAGCGCTACGCCGACTACCCAAGTTGGACAGTTTTGGTGAATTGTACGCCGACATATTCCGGGACTGGGTAGTAGGGGGCGTCAGGGACCGCAAGCCGTCGCAACAAATACAGCTGGACGCGGAGTTGACCGTACAAAAGGCCGCCTCCATGAAACGAGTCTGACGTCGTAAAAGAGCACGCTGCTACGCTCCAGGGCCACACGTAGAGGAACGTAGATTGTGTCTGACGGCCTCGTAAAGCAACTGTATCTGCAAACAATCGAAAAGGGTGTGCAACACGGAATAAGAAGCCGCCTAAATTCGACGCAAAGCAGTAAATGTTGTGTGGCTACTCGCAGCCTTCTACTAGGAAGTGCCCTCCACAAAAAGTTTACACCATCTTCCTGTGAGGGGAACCATGGGGTAGATGCGACGCATCGAGGGTTGCCGTTGCGTTTCCGTTATGTTAGCGATGTCAGCGTGTGGATTGCTGTTGTTGTGTATCCTATTTACGCAGCATGTTCAACCCCGATGCGTCGCATCTACCCCATGGTTCCCCTCGCGAGAGGATGGTATAAATTTTTAACCGCGCGCAAACTGCGCGCTAACGCACAGCTGACACGGCGACGGGAGCGAGCTCAGCCGAGCGCAAGCTGCGCGCTGACCGCGCTGACGCACAGATGGCGCTGCGGTGAGAGCGGCGGAGCGCGAAGCTGCCGCGGCGAGGAGAATGGGGGAGGGATGCGGACTACGCCGCGACAACGACGCGGGACAGGGCGAGTTAAAGAGATGCGTTGCATCTAAAAGCGACATCCAACAATTTCAGCCTCAAGAGAAATTTTGCTCGTGTCTGGAAATGAAGAGCGTCAGCCGACGGGATCGTCGGTAGCAACGATAAATTCCTCAGAGCTGTCTCATTTAGCTGGGACGACCAGTAAATGGCTATTGTGGACATCAATGGCTGGCCCGTGAAACCTAAAAGTAAGCACTGGAGCTTATGTGACCGTGATTCATCTGAAAACGTATCGCAGATATTTCAAGGCCGTCCATCTCCAGAAGCCAGAAAAGGTTTTGAAGGTACCCAGTTAGCGATAACGTCCTCTTTCGGCCCCGAAAATGGCAGGCATATAATACCAGGATACGCTCTCGAAAGGAAACACCTGCGTCGTGGATGGTCTTCATATGCCTCTCCTGTAAAAGAAAGCTAGTGAAAAATTAGGCGTTATGAAACGTCGTTGTCAGGTTGTCATTCACAAAAGTTAAGCAGTCAACCCACACGACGGGTTGTCGAAGTTCACCTATGGTCTTGGTAAAATTACGCTCGCGGGCAGGATCAACCTTTAAGAAATAGCTGTACTGCTAGCATTGAGTAGTCATCGAAAAGTTTTCATAGCATTATTACCCACGGCCAAGGCAAAACTTCAAGACATGTTTGAACTGGACGTTATCCAGCCAGATGAGGAGCCAACGGAATGGTGTTTTGGAATAGTAATTTTGCAGAAACGTGATGGAAATGTACGCATACTCGTATACCGGGCAGGCCTAAACAAGTTTGTAGAGTCAGAGGTTCAACCTCTGCCTGTCAGCGAGCATGTACTTGGGCAACTTGCCGGAGCTCCGTATTTCTCCAAAGTCGACCCCAATCAGAGTTTTGGGAGTTCGAGAGTACGGAAAAGTCTCGGCGCATTACCACCTTCATAACGCCGTTCAGCAGATACCGATTTAAGAGGTGACCTTTTGGTATAAATTGAGTGCCAGAATTATTGCAAAGATGTCACAGTTTCTGGATAAACTCGAAGGCATCGTGCGTAACACGACTGATAATCTGATCTATGGTAAGAGGGAAGCTGTGCACAGCGCGCTTTCGGAGCGGTACTGGAACAATGCAGCAAAAATGGCCTGAAGTTGAATCGTGAAAAGTGCGAGTTCAATGCAAAAAGGGTAAATTCCTAGGACTCCCCGTTCATAAACAAGCAATTTATGTTTACCCTCGAACGGTGCATGTTAATACTGATATAAGACGCTGTAAAAAATTCAAACATTCAAATAGAGAACTACATTATGAAGGTCTTTCCCGAACATGTTAGTAATAGCTCCCCCAATGAGCGCTGTTCTAAACGGGAAAATCGAATAGCCCTGGACACCATCTAAAGAGAAAAGCTTCTGACTGTTGAAGACAAAACTGCCGGAAAGTCCACTTCCATCACTATTCACTACAAAGAACGTCACAGTACAAAAACAAAACGGCAGATAGACGCATCCGCAACAGTCGGAGGGCTCAGGCAATCCGAGAAGCACGTGCGTACGAGGAAATGCAAACTTGGCCGGAACTTCCTGTGTGTGAACAGTAGCATCGAAGACGTCGCGACATATATGGAGAGGTGACGACAGGGGTTGCAGCCAGGCGATGGGCCCCTTGTCGGCAACTGGATACTCCAGGCGACGGGCTGCAACTGGTAATGTTGCTAAAGGGCGGCCGACGTAAGCCGCGAATACCGTATTGGCAGTAGCGAAGGACGCCGACAATCTATGCAAACAGGCGGACTGAGGCGGCGAACGACGCCATCTCGGCGAAGGCGAAGCCGCACCTGAAGATATGGCAGACATGCCAAAGCGGGCGGGGAAGTTGGACGGTCGCACGGAGACAGCGAATGGACACTGAGTGAGTCCGTTTTTTTCGTCTGCTGGAGCGCGATCGCACCTACCCTAGAAGCTCCCATATAACCCGTGATCACGCGGTTTGCCGAATAGAATACGGACGAACAACGTGAGCCTGTAATGCGTAATGAAGATGAAAATTCTCTGGGGCAGAGTCCGCCCAAGCCACCGACATCGGAAGCGCAGATGCGAATAGAACAACTGAAAACGCAACTCAAAATCACACAGGAGCGACGGATGACCCTTCAGTGGCTCCTCCAGTTATAAAAAGTGAAAACGACCCGCGAACCAGTCATGAGCTACGCCGAATCGGGTGAGCAGGACAGACGCGGCAAACTCCCGCATTTTTTCGGGCTTCTCTCGGCAGTAGTTCCACAATTATCTTCATCAGCGGGAACGCCGACACGGTTTGAGGTGGTGGAGAACACGCTTGAGTAATGCGCTGCACCGAAATAGTTTGGAAGGAAACTGCATTTCCGCTTATAGCGAATAAAGCTCCCTTTCGACTGGAGAGCAATTTAGAAGGCGGCTTGTTGTCACCGCTCGCTCGATCTCGGTTACTGTGCTACGCGGCGAAAGTGACGCGGCATTACTCCCCAAAGGGGGCGCCACTTAGCAGCCGAGCAGTGCGGACGTGTTCCACGAGCGCTCTGTTTTTTTCGCTAATTGCGCCGGTTAACCAACTTGGATTCTAATGAGAGTGCATCGACCGTGTGTATGAAGTTACGTGGACCATCGGGATACCCGATTCCGAGGTAGGGGATCATTTTTTCGACAATTAGAGCCGATTTTGTGGCCCGCGAGGAGCACTCGTCGCTAAGCCTAACGAACACCCGGCCTCGGCCGTGGTAGGACATAGGCCTAAGACGGCTCCACGGAGTCTCGCTCGCCAAATTATAGCTACTAAAGACCCTGTCGCTAATTGGAAGACCGGACACTGACCTAAAATGTCGACCGTTATGAGAATCGAAGTCGACGGCGAAGAAATATCGCCAGAGCAAGTATCCAAAGCGCTGGGGTTGAAAATCGCCGGCGAGAAACTCAGGCAAAAAGGCGAAGAGAAGCTAAGCCTAACGCCAAGTAAGCAGGCAGGCCAAGATGGCGCCGAGGCCACCAACGGCGACAGCCAACGTGGCGGAGCCCTCGGGGGCGCCACCGGCGAAAGCCCACGTCACCGGAAGACGGGGAGTGTAAACAAGGGGAAGTTGCTGCGGGCCGCCCGCATGCCGGACCTTCCAAAAGAAGACATCAAGATTGTGATGAGACCCCGGGGCGGCCTCCAAGTAGGACAAGTGTCCCGAGTGGAGATCAGCCGAGCCATCGCCTTGGCGGCGCAAGTCGACAGGACCGAGGCCAAGAACGACGTCATTTGCTCAAATCGTGAGCAGAACATCGTTGTCGTAAACACACCGAAGAGGGAGAATGCCGACAAGTGCGCCCAGGTGGAGCGCATCGTCATCAACGGGATGGTCCACGAGGTGAGCGCGTACGAATCGGCGCCCCACGGTACAGTCAAGGGAGTCATACGGGGCATCCCGCTAACGGACACCGCCCAAGAAATACAAGAGCTGGTGGTCCACGAGCACAACCCGACGGCACTTCAGGCGAGCCGGATTGGCAAGACCAAGTCCGTCGTCATCGCCTTCACGGGGCCCAAAGTCCCAAACTACGTCCGCTACGGGAACCTGCTGATGGAGTGCTCGGTACACCGCAAGCAGATAGACGTCTGCTACCAGTGCGGCCGCGTCGGTCATCGCATGGACGTGTGCCCCAGTCCCCAAAACCGCATATGCCGGGGATGCGGCATCGCCAACCCGGACGCAGAGCACACCTGCATCCCCACGTGCGGCCTGTGCGGCAGCACACACCTCACCCCCGACCGAGCCTGCAAGGCACGATTCAAGACACCGTACGTGGTACGACGCCGGCGCTGGGAGCGCCGCCGGGCGGAAGACGAAGAGGACCCAAGAAACAGAGGTCCTACAGGGTGACCCCAACGTAGCAGCTCTTCGCGGAGCCGCTCGAGAACACCAACCCGCAAGGGCAAACACCAGATCCGCCAACGTTCCCTGCCCCGAGACGCCCCAAAGGGGGCTGGCCGGACGCCATCGGCCGGCCCCCGGGGCCGCCGCTGGGAGACGGTGGCTAGAGGCGGCAGCCGGAGCAGGAGCGGGACGGCAGGAGTCCCGTTCGAGATCCAGGTCCAGGTCGAGAGCCCGGGGCGGATCAAGTCGACGGAGGAACGCCGAAAAAAAGGTGGGCTGGACCGACAGGTCTCCCGTCGCTCTCGCTAACGAGAAGGAGTTTCCTCCTCTCAAGACCCCTCCCTTCCCACCCCCCGCAACCATGAATCAAAACACCGAGACTCGGAAAGAGTGCGGCGAGTGCGCAGAACTCAAAAAGCTCATAGAAAAGCAAAACACTCAGATCCAATTGCAGAACATGCAAATCAGGGCACTGATGGAGAAAATGGATGCGCTAGCTAGCGCATCCGAGCTAGGCAGTCGAACCAAACGAAGCGTCCGGGGACGCTAACGCAAAGCGCAAAGTGCACGAAGGGACCCACCCTCGTCTAGTATCGCGCCAGGAGAGGCGAGCCCGTCCACGTCGGCGCAGCCGAACCCAGAGGAGATGGACGCCGAAATCTCGAGGCGCGAGGAGACGGTGACGCCACAGTGTAGTCTGAAACAGCAACCGCCGCAAGGGGGCGACATGGCAGCGATCCTAGCGGCCATCAATCAAATTACGGAACAGTACGGCGTCATTCGAGCCGAACTGCAAGCTATGGAAACCCAGGTGAAGGGCATGTCAATCAAGCAAGAGCGGCAAGCCGCCAAGATGGCCGCAATGACCGCAAAGAGCCGATTTGCGGCCTTGAAAAAGGGTCGCACCAGTAGAATCAAGGAGACGGTTGCGAGCAGACGCGGCCGCGTAACTACTTCGGACGAAGATGAGCCCAAACCGTAAGAAGAGATCCTGCGGGGGGGAGACAACGTTAATTTATCAATGGAACTGCAGGGGCATCCGCAACAAGGCTGCCGAACTTCAACTACACATTGACGGTCTTGACCAGAAGCCGGACGTGATTGCGTTACAGGAGACGCACAGCAGACCCAGACTACCGGGATACGTGTCCTACACGGACCCGACGGAAGGGGGCATGGCGATCCTGGTGCGCAACAACGTGGCGGCAGCAACCCAGCACCTCACGGCTCAAGAGGGCTGCGAGCACACCCTGGTCGAGATCCACACGAGAACCATCGAAAGCAGCGGAAACCTGTTCGTGATGAGCGCGTACTGCCGACCGTCACGCAGGAAGTACGACTTTGACAAGATGGTGAGCCAGGCGAAGCAGTTGGCGGGGAGCAGGCCGCTCCTGATCCTCGGTGACGTCAACGCCCCGCACACCACATGGGGCTACAAATTTCAGTCCAAACGCGGAAAGGCCCTTGCGAAGGCGATGGAAGACCAGGAGATGGCACTCCTCAACGAGCCGGGCGTTGCGACTCGAAGGGATAACAGCGCGAGCCGCGACACCGTACCGGATCTGTCATGGCTGGCGGGATCCTTAGACGCAACCTGGCGCAATGAGGAGGTCGACCTCGGATCGGATCACAACATCCTCAGCGTAACAATCAAGGGACCCAGCGTCCGGGCCGCCCTCGGCAAGGCCAGAATCACCGACTGAGACCGCATGCGCAAGTGGACGGAAAAAGCGGAGGAGACTCCCGAGGAAGAAGCGGAGGACACCAGCCAAAGGACGTACACGGAGTCGGCGAAAGAGCAAAAAACTGCGCTCGATAAGTTCACGCAGGTAGTGACCACAACGGCACAGACACCGTTCGTCGATGCCAAACTCGCACACATGTGGGCGGCGCGACACTCCCTCACGCGGAGGTGGAAATGCCAGAGACGCAACAAGAAGCTGGTCAAACGCATAGCGCTGCTCAACAAGCAAATCTCCGAATACGCCACCAAGCTGTGCCGCGAAAATTGGATGAGCACCTGCGACGGACTGCAGGGCAAGCTGTCGGCGCGAAGGACCTGGTGCCTGCTCAGACACCTGATCGACCCGCTAAGCAGCAAGTCTGCAACCAATCGCAACCTCACCAAGGTGTTGAACGTCTACGGAGGAGACGGTCAGAGACTCATGGCGGATCTCGAAGCAAGGTATCTGAAGACGGAAAAGGGACACTTCCCGATACCTGAGGAGTATGGTGGACCGGAAAATGCTAAGATGGACGAGCCCTTCATCATCACGGAGCTGCTAACGGCAATTGACGAAAGCAACAAGAACAGCGCGCCCGGCACGGACGCCATAACATACAAATTACTGAACAACATGAGCGATGCAGCAGCTCACGAGCTCCTAAGGCACATCAACAGAACCTGGGAACGCTCGGGGCTGCCCGCAGAGTGGAAAGAAACCGAGGTGAGGTTCATACCTAAACCGGGCAAGCCTCTGACGATCGAGAACATGCGACCGATCTCGCTAACATCCTGCGTGGGCAAGGTCATGGAGCGCATGGTCCTCAGAAGACTCGAAGGATTCCTGGACGAGACGGGCCAGATGCCGGCGACCATGTACGGGTTCCGTCAGCACCTGTGCACGCAAGACGTCCTCGTCCAGCTGCACGAACTGGTGATCAAGAAGGCATCCAGACACGCACCACGCGGTATACTGACACTGGACCTCAAGGGGGCCTTTGACAACGTGTCACACTCCAGCGTGCTTGAGAACTTGCGCAAGACGGGCTGCTGCTGCAGATTGTACAGTAACGTCAAAGACTTTCTGACAAAGAGAACGGCGACCATCCGGATAGGAGAGGAACAGTCGGAGCCAATAGAGCTCGGAGATAGGGCCACCCCTCAGGTATCGGTCTTGTCGCCTCTGCTCTTCAATCTGGCCCTCCTGCCCCTGCCCCAGTTACTAAACAAAATCGAAGGCGTCGACCAGGCGTTCTGCGCCGAAGACATAACGGTGTGGACGAACCGCGCGGGGTCCGATGCCTGGGTGGAGGAAGCCTTGCAGAGAGCGGCAACGACCATCCACGAGTACGCAAAAACATGCGGCCTGAGCTGCACCCCACAGAAGTCGGAGATACTCATGGTGCAACCCGGCAGACCGAAGAAAGAGCCGCCGCCGAACGTGGTGGTCACCATCGAAGGAACAGAAATCAAGCCCACGCAGCAGATCCGGATCCTAGGACTCCTGCTTAGGGACGACGGAAAGGCGTACGCAGCTGTCAACAAGATCAAGACAACGTCCGAACAAATCTTAAGCATGATCCGCAGGGTCACCAACAAGAACCGAGGCATAAAAGAAGACGACGCCCTGCGCCTGGTCCAGGCGTTCGTCGTGTCGCACATCACGTATTCCGCCCCGTACCTCCAGCTAACAAAGGCGGACCGAGAAACGCTGAACACGGCGATCAGGAAAGCGGTAAAGCTCGCCATGGGCTTGCCCGTCCACTCGTCTACGCAGAAGTTGCTGGGCATAAACAAGCATAACACGGTGGAAGAACTGGTGGAAGCCCACCTTTCCAACCAAAGAATACGGCTCAGCCGAACCGAGCACGGCCGGGCCGTTATGCGCAAGGTGGGATGGAATATCCAACCGCAACCGACGACGGAAACGCTACCCCAGGAATGGAGGGATGCAATAAAGACTAAACCGCTCCCCAGGAACATGCAGCCGGGGAGAAACGACGAGAGACGCTCCGCGAGGGCCAGAACACTAGCCCGGCAGCTGGAAGAGGACCCGGAGATTTTATACGCGGACGCCTCGCTACCCAAACATGGAACCAGAGCGACGGCGGTCGTCACCACCATCGACAGACTGGTCACCAGCGCGTCAATCAGAACGACGAACCCATCCGAAGCCGAAGAACTGGCCGTGGCCCTCGCCCTCGCACAGCCGGGAGCGAAGACAGTGGTCACGGACTCCAAAATGGCCTACGCAAGCTATCGCAAGGGAAGGGTCTCTCCTGCCGCACTAGCGCTTCTGTCCAGACGCAGGCCACCGGGACGAGCCATAGAGCTCGTGTGGGTGCCGGCTCACTCGCAGGTGGAAGGCAACGAACTCGCCGACCACTACGCCCACGAACTGACCAACCGGGCCGAGGACGAGCCGGGACTACCACGCCCCGTCACGAGCTACAGACACATTACCGAGCTATACAGGGAAGGCAGGTGTAGGTTCCCCGGACCTCACCGGCACCTCAACAGGAACCAACAGACGATCGTACGCAGACTACAGGCGGGGTCGCTGGCGCATCCCGTCCTCTTACACAAAATGTACCCGGAGGAACACGATATCAAGTGCCCGTTCTGCAAGAGCAAGGAAGGCACCCTGGCACACGTCATAGCTGAGTGCACTCAACTCAAGAACCCCCACCACCCCTTCCCCCCAACTTCCCCAACCCGAATCCCCGAGAGCGATGGGCGACCTTGTTGTCCAGCCCCGACCTGACGACCCAACTAGCGCTGGCAGTCAGGGGCCAGGAGCTGCTGGATGCATATGGGACCCGCGAAGAAGGTTCCACCCCATCTGGTGCCTGCGTGCACTAACCACCTAATGGGCTCTATTAAAGTTGATTCTCTCTCTCTCTACTCCCCAAAGCAGAGGGTTCCAAAAGAAACTAGCTTCTCCCTCGATTCCGCCTTCCGGCCAAAAGTTAAGGGGATACTTGAGCAGGAGGTTCTATAGGCAGAACATTTCATAACTCTTGAAATCATTGCCACTGGTCATACGAACATGTCCCAGTGAGGTAGCACAAAACAGTACACGCACACTTGAGGAAAATATTAACCGTAAGTTCCCTCGTCCATTTACTAAAATTGCTGGTTGGGTTGGTGCTTACAATAGTAGGCCAAAAACATGTCGCCGCGAAAGGAAAAAATGGCAGCATCTCCACTAAGTGGATGATGGCGAGGGTGCGGAGTACGGGGACTCGAAATGACATCCAAGTTGCACCCCGAAGGACGTCCGATTTGTGCCCCGACCGTCATTCGATTTGAGCCGTGAGTTGAACATTGATTTTTCCCTAAATGAAACCGCAAGTCATGGCTCAAATAAAAGCTCGCTTGATTTTCGCTTTATGGTGGTGTGCGCACAGACGGACGAGGACGGAAATTGTGAGGTCCTACTGTACTTCGCACAGCTACAGTCTAGGGAGTAAGCCGTTTGACCCTCGGGTACTAACTCACGGTCGTAGCCCAATACGTAAGACGACTGACACTAACTCTGTCTGGTCTACCAGACACAGGCTGAAATCCGGCCGGTGCCTCTAATTTTAAATGCAGAGCATTTCTTTAACTCACATGTAGCGTCCGCCGTCCGTCCGCAACAGCTCAGCGCGCAGGTGCGCCCTCTCCCCCACTCCTCCTCTCCCGCATCACGCTACCCTCCTCGCTCTCAACAACAGGTCCGCACCCCTCCCCCTACACTATATAAAAAAATAATAGTTATCGGCGCCTGGTTTCGATCCCACGACCCTGTGGGCGGAACGCGAGGTACATGGTGCTCTTCCCACTGCGCCACAAAAGCGACACAGAATCACAGGGTACGAACGCGCCTTATATCCTTGACTCATTCAAACTACGTCAAGAAGCTGCTGATACACGGCAGCAGTTGCATCGATCTCGTCTTCAGCAGTTGCTGCAACGCACGACCACTGCTTAAAGACCCCTTACAGTACACTTTAGCGACCACGAAGCCGTCGTTCTCAGCGTCCAATACAACGACAACAGCAACAAATAAATAAATAACGACTTACAACAACCTACTCTATGCCTTCACTTCTTGCGTCACACAAAAAAAGAAAAATTGGGCCCATCTCTCCACGAGGGGGGACTCGAGTCGCAAAATCACGAAAGTAATAATTAATATATGAAAGAAATAATAACAATTAATAGTAATAAGCAATAATAGTTAACACATTCACTACCACCCCACCACTAACTAACTAACTAACTAACGTTAACGCATTAACTAACGTTAACGCAATACACCCACCCCCTACGCGACGCATTTACTCGAGTCCCCCCTCGTGGGGAGATGGGCCCTTTTTTGCGATTGTATATGCTATGCGCATGGACGTGGACAGTCACTGTGCAGTCCTAAGGTACTCCGCAGCTAAAAATCAACGCACTTCGACTCGACCTAAAAGTTATCCTAAGTGCCGAGCAGCGGTTCACCACGGGGGTGTGGTGTCCTTCTCCGCTCTTTCTCACCCTCTTACCCTCTCTATACTAGTCCTCTCTTGAAGAACTGGACAGAGGTTTTTTCAATGCAAATAAATTCTCCTGCTAAGGCATTGCTCGCGCGCCTTATGCTGGGAAAGCTCGCATCTTCCCTTTATCCTTTTATTGTTCCGCCTAGAACAAGAAAGTGCTCTGCTTTTCATAGTTTGTTACTACATACACTAGAAAGGAATCTCGTGCTAGCGTCTCTGCGGGTAATATCAAGGCCGTCTCTGAAGTCATGGGCGGCCATTATACCCTGACCTCGAATTAGTTTAGTCATTGGTTTGGATGGAAACGTTTTTGTGGCTGTATATTCGATCACAGCGCCACAAACACGCAAAGAATGGTGTGTTACACATGTGGAAAATAAAACAGGCTGTTTTAAAGCTAAGCAAAAAGGAAGTAAAGCGTATTTTTGGCGGAACGATTATGCCTACTATTCTGCAGGCCAAGCTGGTAGTTAATACTGAGGGTGTCTTTGCATCAACGACTCGCCACAAAAACTACACAACGCGCTCTTCGATGAATATGACGACAATTACAGCACCACAACTATGCAAAAACAATGATAGTGAAGCCTAAAAATGCGTCCAACAATGCTCTCCTACTTTAGCTTCGCCACTCAAGCCTTGCAGGTGAGTTCAAGCTTCCCTGAATGCTTTCGGGTACCATTGTGAAAACCAATTCAACGAGTATTCCTAACGAAATGCACCCGGGGACGTCTGGTAATTACACATATTCTGCCTTAAATCACCTGAAGTTTCCTTTTCGCTAAATTCTGGGGACATGTATGACAAGAGCCAGCGCTTCCACTAGTTTCAGTCTGTTCTGCTTATATAAAGTTCTTTTTCAGGTATCCTTTTATTTTTGTCCGGAGGGCAGAATGGAGGCACAAGCGTGTATTTTTGTTCGAAGCCTCGGTTTGGTTGGGTTCCACGGCGAGACTCTGTTTGGCTGCGTGACACTGCGCGTGGTGTGGCTAGTTAACGTGACAGCGAACGAGCTTCGAGGGCGATCACTGCGAAGGCGGCAAAATTTGATTGCATTCGACAAACCTTTGTACATTCCATCAAGAGAGGAGCAACACAGGGAGGCAAAGGGCGGGACGGGTGGTAGTAAAGAGTGAAGAACGGCGGTACAGCAACTCTGCTGAGTCTCTGCTCTGCACTTCCGACAGATTTAATGCCAAGTGGAAATGAATGCCTGTGTTTTTTTCCTATTAACGTGGCTCACGATATCTCAGCATAGCGATTATGAGGTAGCGAGACCACTTACGCAGCTTACAAAGAAGGGAATCGTAAACGATATACGTGGTTGGCCGGAGCTGGCGGCACGTTCCAGAAACTCGAAGCAGCACTATGCGAAGCGGCGGAGCTGACAACGCCCAAGCCAGACGCACTATTATTTACCGTAATTACCCGATTCTAACGCGCACCTTTTTTCCGCAAAAATAGGCCGAAAAATCGAGTGCGCGTTAGAATCGGATACGAAACCGAAACTGCCGAAACAGCTGAAATTTCGTTCCACCCATCGCCGTCGCCTTCTCAAGATGGCGCCAAAGCTTTTAGCAACAAATTTTCGGATCTAGGCGCCTAGGCTTTTCTATCAGCGTTCACACAAATCGTCGAATTATTCCACTTGCGCGCTTGATAACAGCAATGGCAGCAGCAGCAACGAAGGTGCGCCGCTTCCCACGCGTTCACAAAGAGCGGTTGGCTGAAGCGTACGCCTCTGGAGAAGCTCGCGGGATCAGCGTGCGAGGCGAGGGCCAGGATCCCATCGAACATGGTTGAACGTTCGTTCAGAAGTGTGGCATCGCGAACGCGCTTGACGGCACCGATGACGGGATGTTGCGGTCAGCAGAAGGCGACAAGGAGCTCTCGGAGAGCGACGAGGAGTGAAATGAGTGAGATTACTTCGGGAAATAAATCGCCCGTTTCTCTCGCATTCGTTTTTCTTGCTGACAAAGTTCCTTGCGCGTTACAATCGGATGTGCAAGTTTTTTCGGTTTTTTGCCCGGAAAATCGGGTGCGCGTTAGAATCGGGGGCGCGTTAGAATCGGGTAATTACGGTATTCAACCAATGCCTCTGCGTTAACATGGTTAGGCTGGCTAGTTGGTATTCTGAATTCATGGTCGTAACTTTTGCGCAACTTTAGACGGAGAGAGGAATGCTTTCGCGGCGTGTGATTGTTTGTCCCAGCCCGAAGACGATGGCTCTGAACATGGCATAGAGGTGGCAGGTCTTATGTTTATACCAACTTCGACTCTATGGTCCACGATAGAAAAGGAGGCAATTGGGGTGATCTGAGAACCTAAGAATTTGGACATCTGGCTCATCGGCGAAGAGGGTGCAGTGATTTCCGACCACAATACCTTTTTTTTCCTCGCCTTGTACATGGACCACAGGCCGAGTGAACTATTTGAGCACGTGCACTCCTGCGCTAATTGTTTTCATACAACAACGAAAGGGTAGCTCCAATTCCAACGCAGAAGCGTTTTTTATAGAGAAAAATTTATTTCGGTAAACCAGTGCCAGTGGTAGCGGTCTGGCGGGGAGCGAGATGAACCCACTCAGAGAGCAGAGGTTTCTCACACGGTGGAACCGGATGCCGTGAACGTGCGAAATTTACTGGGATGCGTCAGCGCGCGAGCTATGTCCGAGAGAGTGTTAGAATAATGCACATGTATATGCGTGTTTGCATAACAGCTGTTTAAGCTTGAGCTTGGTCCAGTGGCATTTACAAAGTAGTACTAAGAAGAAGTACCGTGCGTGCAATTAATGTGCATCGCCCCGTGCCGTCCAGGATTGGGCGTGGGGTTGAACCGCGTGAGGATCCCGCAAAAAAATAAAAAAGCGCCCGGCGTCGTCCAGCTATAGACCTTCGAGAACCCTCTGCCCGGTGTTCGTGGCGTGATATCTGGCATGCTCTTCTCCTTGCGGGTTCGCATGCGTTCGCACGTCAAGAGGGGAGCACCCAACAACTAACGCTGTAGACGCCGAGTTCGCGAAGCCCGCCGCCGCGGGTTCAGGCCCCTGCTAAGGCGATCTACTTTGGGAGACATATGAAATCCTGGTGTAAAAACGATCCATGCCTGTCAGTCATGGAGAACTTGCAGCGACCAGTTTGCATATTCAAGGGAGGTGCAAAAGCCGGGTCTTGGACAAAGAGAGAGGGGCCGCTAGCACTGGTGTTTTTCCGGCCGTGCACCAGTAGCGCAAGCTGCACCACATTTTTAATACTTGCTGGCCCTTTCCCCGTGCGGACGCTACGCCCATGTACCGGGGCTCGGTCGTCTCGAAAGTTTATTTTGCAGGATTTCACAGTGTTTACACTGCGTCCTATTTTGATCCGTTTTCTGGAGCTGTTTTTCCTTTTGTAGATTTTGTAGAATCCGTGTTTGGATCTCCAGTACAGGCTTTTTAGGCTGGTCTGTTTATCTTACGAAGGGTGTGCATGGGTGCGGCCTGCCCTACAACGTCTCCAACGTCGCATCCATGGGCTGGTGCCAATCAACGGCCTCGCGTTCGCAGGTCCCTCCCCTGCAGGTGCTGACCGTTCTCTGCCCACGTAGTTCGGTTGCAATCTGGGGAAGTGCGCCTCCAGCGCTGCACAGAGCCTAGCAGCTTTCAATCTTTGATAACGGGAACGGCTACTCGTGGTGGCCGCAGTGGGTCACCACCGGGGGGCACAGTAGGTGTTATGGGATTCACGGATGGGGCCTCGGCGTTTTATTCCAGGAACAGTCCAGGACAAGGGCAAGCAGAGAGCGCGGGTGCGAGAGAAATCGAATACCATGTGAATTTTGTTCAGCTCGAAGTATAGGGTGTTTTTGCGGTTCGGTTGGGCGTAGCTCCTGTGTGATTGAGTGTCGTGGCTAAATATTGCGACCAACAAGCTCAGTATACATGTTTACTGTATAACAATTGTAAATACAAAAAAAGCTTCGTTTCGATCTCACCGGAGCACCGTCGTCACTAGTGCCGCAGTGCTGCAGCACAACGCAGCGCAGGATCAGCACGAGCAACTCGAAGCATCATTACCATCCACCTTGAATGGAGGCGCAAGGAGAGCGGCGATCTTCACTCAAGCGCAGAAATCGCCTCAGTGAAAGCGAAAAAGTTTCATCGAAGCTGTAGAGCTCGTTTCTTAAGCTATTTGGTAGCATTGGGAATCCTTTAGGGTAGAAGAATTTTACATATATTGAGCGACACCACACTTGCCTAAAGCATCGTCTTTTTGTGAATTTAGAGGAGAGCCGCAAATAATGATTGTGGAAAGGTATTCACAAAACTGAGCCATCATAAAAACTTTGGGCTCGGAGAAATAGCAGTGTTGTTAAGGAGCACCGCAAGAAATATTGTAAAGCTTTGTGAAAATATCGACGCGGTAGAAGTGCAAATTCAAGGAGAATTTTATCCCGTTTAAAATTGCTCTGATTTTGGGTGTATTGTGGAATTTTTCAGAAGTGATAAACACGGGCCGCCTTTCCAGTACAAGGAACCATGTACATTTCCTTATTTGGTGCTACTTACCAGTCAGCAACATTAAGTCGTTTGAATCACCTTTTGAAAACGGCGGTTGTCCTAACGAGGGGAATGAAAACCGACGCGAGGTATTTCTCACGGACGGTGAAATGAGTGTCACTGGTGGGACAACTTACTCGTTTGGAAGACATGTAAGCTGAAATTCAAACACTCGGACCGGCCGGTTTCCGGTAAGGAATGTGAGTTGTAACGCTTTTATTGTCTTTACTCTCCACTAGCCGCTAATAATGAGCGCACTCTGAGAAAATTACAGCAAATCATACTACCACGCTCGGCATACTAAACTCCCTGTACTCGAAGCTATATTCCCCTTTTTGGGCGCAGTGCTGCGCGAGGGTGGGTCCTTACGCACATCGACAGTCTAGCCAGTGCCAACCAACTGTACACCCAAAGACAAACACATCAAGGGAGCGCCGGAAGGCCAACCTGCGCAGCAATGACCCTCCCTTCCACCAATGGCTCGTAGAGAGAAACCCGGCGGCGGTACAGTTGCAGGCCACTCAAATCGTTTCGTTGAGATAGCCACGTTCTTTTTACCTGCCAACCTGCGCAGCGATGGCCTTGCCTGCCAGCAATGGCTGGTAGAGGGAGAAACAGCGGCGTTGCACTTGTAGGCCATTGAAATTGTGGAATTAGGATGTCCACAGTCTATTATTTCTTTTTTCAAATAGGGAGATTTTCAATTATTCAAACGGAGTCGGCAGCATAGGATAAGGCGCCAAGAATGTACTGCCACTGCTTTCAAACAGGGGCGCTCCGCAAAAAACATAGTGTTGGGTACATTGCGGTATGGGCCGTGTGCTTACCAGGAGAAAAAAGTAGGGCATCTGAGGATTATCCGAAGACCACGGGAGCGTCTTGGAAAGATACCATCCGATCACCACAAAGCCCACGTCACTCGCAAGCATGACGAGCCAAATTTCCAAAATGGTGACATTGTCCTTCTCGAGAACTCTCCGGGACACCAGGCTCCAATCTGCGCCATCTGTTGAGATAAAAATTAGAAGTTGCTTCGGTCGGCTATGCCAGGATATACGTAGCGTGACTTAATGTTCAGCTGGTTATTGTTCAGTTTCCTGGTTGTCTAGAATTAGCTGATTATCATGCTGCTAAAACGATTTTTCAATCCAATCCAATTCAACCGAATCCAATCGCGGCGGCGGCGGCGGTGGCTCCAGCGCGTCAGCAGTGCGCCGTGAGACGGCACTGCTGTTCGCGCATCCGCAGCACGGCCGGCTCTCCAGAAGCCACGCGAAACGGCTTCATATCGGACAGTGCACCTCACGCTACAATATTTTCTTTGTAACAGATATAGGTCTGTTATGCCTGGGTACCACAAAGCGCAATACATCTAACTCTGTTCATTTGTTTGTATGCTTTATTCCTGTTTATTTCTAGAAACCGTATTTGCAAGACAGAAAAAGCCAGGTGAACAAAATATGATGTGATTGCCTCGGAAAGAAAAACACATATCAAGCATGTAATGAAATTCAGAGCAAAGTTAGTAATCAAGGAGAGAACTGAATATAAAAACCTACAACCGCATCCGATCTATTGCGTTGGAGGAGGCAGCCATCTCCACACCCGCCGGTGAGGGCGAAACCGAACTTTGTTTTATTTATCCCCAGTCTGTGCCTCAGGGAAGCACACAGCCTGCCTAAATCAGCATGCGAACTACCGCAACACCTATTCTGCTAACTTTGGAATCAAGCCTGGACAAACGCAAGCCACGGATACGCATGTGTTTAAATGCGATCCGCTATAAGCAGCTCTTTTAATGATTACAGAAAGCACGCCAGCAGGTGCTAATGTCGAAAAAGGTGTAACGGAACACTGTCGTCATTTTTAACGAAGTCCCCTCTATTGTAAACAAGATACTAGAGAATAGCACGCTACCAGTGTACGAAATAAAACTTCGGTTAAAGAAAACAGATATGATGTTATAACGATTCAGCAATGCGGGCGACTGCGTTCTACGCTAATTCCGCGGCTGTAACTTTAATAAGTTTTTTCTATGCTGTTGTAAATTATTTTACGCTTATTTGGATAAGGCAGTGCCGCTCTTACAACTTGGGGTGACGAGAACTTTATTTGGCATATAACGTAGATGTTTACGTGTCGTAATCCGGTAATTCCTCATCTTCATCGACACCTGGATTCTTCGGCTTTCATGATGGAGGTGAAGAGTGGAAACACCCGTGTGCTCCATATTATGCCGCGCGTTAAAGATCCCCAGGGGGTCAATACAGGCCGGATCTCTCAACTACGGCGTTGCTCCATAACCTGTGTAGTGTCGGTGTGTGAAGCCTCATAATCAATCAATCAATCAACAGCGTTGTGAGGTCTACCGCAGTATGAAGGCCTCTCGCAGTGTCGTCCAATCGTTCTGGTCTTGCGCTTTCCCCAGTCTATTCTTTGCCTCCGATTTACTTACTTCGGAAGGTGAGGTTGTCGTGACCAGCTCAGAGATATGGACGCAGGAAAGGCGTTAACGGGTTGAACACAACTCAGATTTAATCCGCACTTTGAAAACCCTAACCCAAGGCACTCAAGAATGAATTGCACACCACCGCTAAACAATCAAACCACTAAATAACTATCCCAAAATACAATCCAAAGGTCTCTACGAAAAAGTCCAACATCATTAGTTCGAATCCACTCAATCCTTAACCTTCTAGGTGATATCTCTACCACCGCAACTCCTTAGTTGTGACCTACGACTGCGTCCCTATAGGTCTGGCCTACCCTGGACGTCGGCGCTGACGTGACGCACCCTGTCGTGGCCGCGACCCGGTGGTTGTCGCCCTCGTCTTGCTTGGATGCCGGCTTTCGATGCGCTCGGTCACTCCTTCGACGGGGTGGGCTCCGCGCGTCCCGACTGATTCCCTTGGTGGCTACCCCCTGGCATAGAGTTTCATACAATAATTATTTGTATGAAACTCTATGCCCCCTGGTAACCGCGGCCGCTGGAGGTCCTTGATGCCGGAACTCCATGCGCACGGCCATTCTTTAGACGGCGTTGGCTCCGCGAGTCCTGAGGTTTTCTCGGTAGCTACCCCCTGGTTGCCGCTGCCGCTGGAGGTCCTAGGTAGTCTCGGAACAAACATAGCCTTTCGAGGCCGTCGAAACGAAGGTCGACGGAGCGTGGACGCTGGCCGCGAGTTGCCGACCGCCGCCGCTGGGGCAACGAAGATGCAGGTTCTTGGTGCGCCTAGCATGCCGAAGCCGATGCGAAGTCGGCACGACCAGGCTTGCTAGGCATAATCGGTGGCCTGGCCGCGTCCCACCGGCTCGTTTGTTGAAGGTCACTTACTCCTACCGTCTCCTGGTTTCTGGCCTCCCTGTTTCTGGGCTCCCCTTCTATTTGGGCACCCGACTTTTAACCCCTCTGGGCTTTCTTGTGCTGCGCTCTTATTGGCTCTTTGCTTTTCTATGTCCATATATGGTCATCACGCCACTGGTCATTTGTTCGGCGTTCTCTAGTTCGCTGGCCAGTGCGCTGCCATATTTGACCGTGATGCCTCGGGGTTTAGGCGCTGGTGTTCGCTGATTGGTGCTCACCTGACGCGCCGTTTAAATTAGTGTTTCTTTATTCTTTTTTTCTATATTTCTGGTGTGGGGGAGTTGATGCATCGGCTTTCAGGGGGTGGCCTTACACATGACACTCCTCTCCATCGAGTTATTGGTCCTGCCCCTTCTAGACCGACCTCTCGGTATTCACTCTGTTACCCTGGCAGTCCACTGGGTGTGAATTCGTGTGACTACGTGGGAAACCCAAGTAGGGCATCGCGCGCGTTTTCCAAAGCTTATGACTCCCTTCGGGATAAGTGTTTTGTTAACGCATTTTCTAACAGAAAGAAATAGAGTTCACCTGAATAAAATATCTGATCGCCGCTTTTTCAAATCCTTGAATCACCAAACCTTGTGATGTACCAGGGCGAAAACAATGCAGTTTTGCTGGCACATCTGCTATGGAATTCACACCAAGGATCAACTGGTACTTAATCTGGCTTTGTGGCTGAAAAATGGGAAAATGAGTCTACACTTGTGGGAAACGTACTTTATTAACATGAATATTCATTAATGTCAATATTCAGGAAGGAATAAATAAATCGTTCCGAAACATGGAATTTCAACACGTTCCACAAAACAAATTTGTTTGGAACAATGAAAACCTCTCATAGAATGTTCATGTATCGAAGTTCAGTAATAATTAAGCAAGACAGATGGGCGCGCAAACAGAATCGCAAACCTGGTGCTTCTTTGTTTAAAGTTTGCAATGCGTTATGCGCTCTCCCATTCCACATTCAGGTACTGTTTATTAGTCTGGGACATTGCCACTCATTCAAACTATCACAACCCTTTGCCGCTCCAGACAAAAGCTTTGCGTGCAATAGAAGGATAACATGGAAACCCGATTCATCTGCCCAAATACCCCCTATTTAAAGAAATATGCGATCCTACATTCCAAAACAAATATAACATATTCGTCTGCAGCCGTACATTCACAGAAAAAAAATTAAATCCATTCCTTCATCAAACATTGGAAACTAATACCACCTGCGTACTCAGAAAAAGACAGTAACCAAAATTCGCGCAATCTATGGCAAACAAATTACGTCATTTCAGGATCCCGCAGCGCTTAAAATGTTTTCATTCGATTGTGAATATCCCCGCACTGTGCGGGGCAGCTTGAGTAATCTTGTTAACAATATTAACGACGCCGCGGACCCAAAGCCCCGAAACATAAGCTGTAACCTACTCCTGACCATGTGTTTATAGGTGGAGGGTACGAGGCATAGTGCAGCCAGTTGAGAGCATGGCATACGGATCGTCCGTACAACAAGGCATCAAAGTAATCTCGTTCACCTTCGCGCGTTCATACAACTCAGTGAGTTTCTTCAAAGATAGGGGCCGATATTTTTATTTCTTCCTAGTGGAAATAAATTATGACAGCGAGTACCGCTGAGACACCTAATCCTTGAACATCTGCCGCTGCAGGAAAATATTTCCAGGCTTTTAAACAAGCCGTTGCTTTCAATAAGCAAGAGCTCCACAACTAAAAGGGTTTTAAGAGGTCTGAAGTGATTAAAATACAATTATATTAGAAGCAGTAACAGAAATTCCGGCTAAAAGCAAAAAAAGCCCGTGCGTACGAGATTTTGGCTCGCGCTTTAAAGATCCCCAGTTGGTCAAAATTAATCCGGAGCCCTCCTCTACAGGCCGCCTCATCGCCTGCGTTGCGTCGGCGTATTCAACCCTACAATAAAAAAAAATCAGAAAATTCGGCTATTGGCAACACTTTACAACGGCATATAAACAATTTATCTTAGCATCCGTAGCGGCTTAATAAATACGGACTGTTTCATTAGCCCAGACAAATTTATACGCGATGAAAGTTATAGTATGCCTAAAGATCCAAGGTTGATTTGGTGAAAATACGCTGAATACATGTGTAAATATTCATATTCTGCAAAAAAAACCCAAAAGGACACTCAAGTTCCTACGTAATACAAACAAGATATATGCAGGGACCGATAGGGCAGACCCTGTGAATGTATGAAGAGCATGCATGGATAAACAAGTGAATGCATGAATAGCAGTTCTAACACAGATGATTAGCACCCGCTATTGCTAAGCCACTGACGTGTGAGCTAGCCAGTTATAAAGACGGGTGACCACCTAGGTTGAGCAGCTTCTTGCGCTCCTGGGTAAAGCAATGCAATTCACAAGGATTATGACATATACATGCAACGCAGACAGAGATACAAACAGAACAGTTGTTCGGGCACACGTTTTTTTAGCGAAAATATCACGGCAACCAAAATTCCTCATCGCTGCGACGCAACAAGGCCAGCTACCAGGGCTCTCGACGGTTCATGCACTCTTGCCGTAACACGAACCTCGACACGTTTCTACTCTGCAGATTTAAGACTACGCAAGTCGAGCTTTGGAGCAGGATCAAATCATTTGTCTTGAGTGGCGATATCGAAACTACGACGCGATGCAACGTCGGTGATTGCGGCGTAAGCAGGTTCACACAAACAGCCAACCACGAGAACGATCAGCGCATCACATAAATCAATCGCGCATTGAAAGTGACATGGTGCTCACGACTAATGGCGAGAGAACAGCTAATAGTTAGGCCTCACTATGCTACCGCCATTCATACAAAAAAAGCTTTACCAAAAAACATCCCCCTCGCGAGGGGCACGATCAAATGCAGAGCATTTCCGCGGGGGGCGCGCCTGCAAGTCGTATGAATTACGTATTGGTTGTTGTTGTAATTGTTGTCTTCCAGCGTAGACATTGTCGATGATGTCGCTGGTGAAACTTGAAACGTGCCGTGGACCCCCTGCCGCGGCTATGACGCAACGTGGAGCGGCTATGACGCAACGTGGCGCGGCTATGACGCAACACAATCCAACACAATCCACTTTAATCCAATCCAATCCAAATCCAAACCAATCCAATCCAAGCCAAGCCAAGCCAATCCAAGCCAATCCAATCGAATCCAATCCAATGCCCCTCGCGAGAGACTGTTATAGCGCCAAAATCGCGCCACCACACGAACGCGTGATGTTGACGTCACGATCACGCTACAGATGTTAGCGACCGGAGCACGCGCGAACGACATATGTGGTTTAAGCGCGAACCGACCGCGGCGAGAGAGCGCGATGCGAGCGCCCCCACCTGTTCTTGCGCGCGAACCGACTGTTGATCAGCGCGAACCCAACGCGGCGAGAGAGGGTGTTGCGCACGTCCCCACCTGTTGTGCGCCCGAACCGAACGCGGCGAGAGAGGGCGTTGCGAGCGGAGAGAAGACGAGGAGGACGCGGGGGAGAGGGCGCACCTGTGGCCGACGGTTGAATGAGTCAAGTTTGTGGTGTCGGCTTTGTGGTGCAGTGGGTAGAGTACCATGTACCTTGCGTTCCGCCTGCAGAGTCGTTGGTTCGAAACCTGGCGCCGGTAAGTATTATTTTTTTATATAGTGTAGGGGGAGCGATGCGGACTACGGACGCCGACGCGGGTGACATCGTGAGTTACTGAAATGCTCTGCATTTAAAACATTTTCTTCTGACGCCATGGCGACCCCGGCGTGATTATCGTGCATCTGGTTAAAGTCACACAACAGAACGGCGCACATACATACGAAAACCCTGCGCTCTACATGAGCGCAGGCCGGCACTCTGCGTTGCTTTCACACACAATGACAGCATTTTGAACGCTGTGTTATTTCTTCAGACGATCCAAGCGCGTAGACGCAGCTCTTGAGCTAACGTTTGATAGTGCTATCTTGTTTGGTATTGCTAGAGTCGTCGACTTTAATTTGAAGTTTAATGAGCATGTGATTTCCATTGTTAAAAAGACGTCCTTCGGCCTCAGAGCGTTGATTCGCGCAACCCCATCCATACATTGAATCCCTACACAGAGTGACAGCCCGAAGCTTACAAAGAATTACGATGTTGTGGCATTTCCAAACGTTAGAAATTGGAAAACGTTCTGGATTTTTCAAACCTCCCGAAGGGTTGTGTGATTAATGACAAGTAGGCCAATTTATGTCCACACGTATATATTCTCAGGAGGGTGTGTTGTGCCCTACAACCACCAGAAAATGAACTGTTCGTCTTGGAACTAGTTGCTACAGCGAGAATAAATGTGGAAGAGTAGAAATATTCGACGGTAACGCGTGGTTAACGTAGCATATTTATGATCAATAGGATTCTGGAAGAAGAACACATGTGCTCCCGTGTAGGTACGCTAAACATGGCAGACCGGGCGAACTTGCCACCTGTGAAAAGTGTGAGCGGAAGAAAGCGTGTTCCTAAATCATTATTCAATTTAGGGGAAAATATTTACCACATGCAATGACAAGCGTTTCAAGGGAAACTAAGTCTCTGCTGCTAACACAATGTCTTGCACAGAAAGTTACATCGAATGTAATACGGCATGTCAAAGCTTATGTTTAACAAATTTTTGAACTGGCAGGCTATTTGAGTGTTTGAGGAAAAACTACCGAATGCATTTACAGGTGTTCTACTGAGTACATAAATTGTTCACGGTAACCAGAAGCGACTAACGGCCAAATGTGCTTCAAGACTTCTGAAAACGTGGTAAATATAACCACTAATGTGCGCGAGAGGTTTAATATGCCCGTTGTAGTGGCGGGCGTTCAAAGAAATTATTACAATCTGCCGACGATTAAAAGGCATATTCCATACAAGGCGCATAGTGACCCTTGGAACTCTACGTGGCACAAAGATTCCTTTTGGTGGGATAATGGCCGTGCTATCACTGATGTGTGTAAGTGAAACCCAACTTGCTTGCGTAGTTAGAGTGCCATTTCTCAAATGTTTTTTTTTTTTCAATGTTGCAGAATAAAAATTTGAGCTGCGTTTTTGTTCAGCCGCAGTAGGGGCGATAGGGGGGATGTTTGGCAACGTGACGAGTTTATCGCTTCATAGGGTATCAGAGGCAATTTGGTTTGGATCATAAGAATCTGTAAATTTGGTCGCATCATTCGAAAGTGAGCATTTTTTGAAAAGGTAAGTTGGGGGTGTAATTTCATTTTTTCGGGAGCTTAAGGACTCCCGCTTTGTATTAGCGCCCCTCCTATAATAAGTGGTGAAGGTATGCATATTCTTCAATTTATTCATCCAGTTCTGAGTAAAAAAATGATAAGTAGATGCCTTTGAAAAGAAATCGATGTATGCAACGTGTGACTGCATCCAGTCGTGTAAACCGCGCTAACCGACTGCTAAGCTCAATAGCCGGAAAATGTTCATTCCATTCCGACGAACGAATGCCGGTGTTTGCAATGTGCAGCATTCTTTGCTAAGTACCACCACAGCCAGGACCGTGTAGCTCCCTGCATTTTCAAAAAAAATGGAGATGTCACGAAAATTCCCTCACTAATCGCTACAATCGCCTAAATGGGGATATCCGGTGGCACAATATTCTGAACAATAAAAAAAGTAACAAAATAATTACAGAAAATGTCGAAACCCGTAACACCCGGCATTTCCACAATAATGCCGACTTCGCGAAAGTTCCACCTGTGATGGTTATAATAGCGTACATGGGGATAATTGCTCCAACGAAATTTCGAAAAACTCAATTAAACGACAAATATAAAATATTTACTGAAACTGGCGAACCTGTGTAACGCCCAGCATTTCCAGAATAATGCAGATTTCGCGAAAGTCCCAAATGTAATGGTTATAATAATGTCACGAAGCCAGAGACGACGCAGTTGTCTTGAAGGAAAACACGTTTATTCCAGCGAACTTGTGCTCCCCTAGCAACTCAAAGAATACACAGGCGGCGAAGCAGCAGTCAACAAAGTGACGTGTGCGAGCGAGCGTCGACGATCGGAATGCCGTGGCGTCTGCTCTGCAGGCTTTTATCTTTGGGCGCGAGCGTTTCTGGAACCGTCGATTTACATCCAGAACATTGTAGATCAGAAAAGATAATTCTGAGCTAGTGACGTTAAGACGAAACAGTCTGCTTATCTAAATGAGATAGCCCGTGCGGCATAAAAATACAGAATGCAAGACGCGCTTCGCTTGACACAGATAACAGGGCCGGGCGTGGCCGGGTAGTAAAAATAAACATTAAATAAACAAACAAACGCATACATGGTTCGCAGCATTACCCCCCCCCCCCACCTCTAAGAGTACATCGACCCGATGCTGAAACAAAACGACAGTGCGAACAAACAACGCAAAAGTCCGTCATATTGCATAGTAAGGTTTCAAGCGAACCACGTGGACGACTTCAGGCCGCATGCGTCGTCGTGATGTTCCGGAATCACCATCGGGGATCACCTCGTAGGTAAGCTGGCCGACACGTCGTACAATCTGGTATGGTCCGAAATACCGTCCCAGAAGCTTTTCACTGAGTCCGCGTCTTCAGATGGGAGTCCAAACCCACATACAATCCCCAGGGTGGTACTCGGCTTGTCGGCGTGGAAGATTATAGCGTCCGGCATCCACCAGTTGCTGGTCCGTTATACGAACTCGACCGAGCTGGCGGGCCTCCTCCGCACGTTGAAGGTATCCTTGGACGTCGGCGTTGACGTCGTGGTCTTCTACGCGCGGAAGCATGGAGCCGAGCATCGTAGTCGGCCGTCTTCCGTAGACAAGCTCGAACGGTGTCATCTGCGTAGTTTCCTGCGGCGCTGTATTGCACGCAAATGTGACATACGGGAGGACTTCGTCCCAAGTCTTTTGCTCAACGTTGACGTACACGGACAGCATATCCGCAAACGTCTTGTTCAGACGTTTCGTTAGTCCGTTCGTTTAAAGGTGGTACGCCGTCGTTCTTCGGTGATCCGTGTTGCTGTAGCGTAAGATCCCTTGGATAAGTTCAGGAGTGAAGACAGTTCCGCGGTCCGTGATTAGGACTTCAACGGCTCCATGTCGCAGAACAACTTGGTTTATAAAGAACTTTGCGACTTCTTGTGCAGTCCCCCTCGGAAGAGCGGCGGTCTCTGTGTAGCGCGTCATGTAGTCTGTCGCTACGACAATCCATTTGTTCTCTGATCGTGACGTAGGGAACGGGCCTAGAAGGTCTATTCCAATCTGTTGAAAGGGCCTCGATGGGATGGCGATCGGTTGCAGAAGTACGGCGGGTCTTGACGGCGGCGTTTTTCGTCGCTGGCAGTTACGGCAATTCCGAACGTAGTCGGTGACGTCGGATGAAGGCGGGGCCAGAAGTACTTCGCCTTAATTTTTGCAATAGTGCGAGCTGTGCCGAGATGTCGGGAAGACAGGTAGTCGTGGCACGCTTCCAAAATTTCGTCACGAAAGTCTGCGGGGATGGCAAGTAGATAATTCGTTCTCGTTCCGGGGCTGAAACTCTTCTTCACGAGGACGGAGTTTTTGACGCTGAATGCTGGTAAGTCTTGAACGCCCTAGGCACGACGACGCTGCGTCCTTCGAGGTAGTCGATCATGACGCGCAAGTCGGGGTTGGCACGCTACCGGGCGGCTAGGTCGCTCTCCGTAACGACTCCGAAGAACGCGCTGTCTTCATCGGATTCTTGTGGTGGTGGGTCGAAGGGCGCGCTGGACAAGCAGTCGGCGTGGGAGTGTTTCTTGCCGTATTTGTAGACGTTTGTAACGTCGAAATCTTGCCGGCGCTAACTCCATCGCCCAAGACGGCCAGAGGGGTCCTTCTAATTGTCGGGCCAACACAGCGCACAACCTTCAATGGTCTACCATACACGTATGGGCGAAATTTTGAAATGGCCCATATGATAGCCAGGCACACTTTTTCTGAGGCAGAGTAGTTTTTTTCCTCTTTCAACAGACCAAGGCTTGCATAGGCGATTACCTTTTCGCAACCGCTTTGTTTCTGGACGAGGACAGCACCCAAACCTATATCGCTGGCGTCCGTGTACATTTACGTTTCGGCGTTTTTGTCCAAATGAGCGAGAACGGGCAGATTTTGCAGGAGTTGTTGTAGCTCGCAGAATGCTTTTTCTTGGGCGTTTTCCCAGGCGAAAGGCGTGTATCTTTGTTCAGGCGCGTGAGCGGCTCTGCAATGGGTGTGAAGCTTGCGACGAAGCGCCGGTAGTATGCGCACAGTCCGAGAAATCTGCGCACGCTCTTTTTATCTTTCGGTCTAGGGAAGTTCGCTATGGCTGATGTTTTCGCCGGGTCAGGCAGGACTTTCGCAACATTGACGACATGGCCCAAAAACAGGAGTTCCTCGTACGCGAAACGGCACTTTTCGCGCTTCAGGGTAAACCCCGACGTACGAATGGCCTCGAGTACAGACTGCAACCTTGCAAGGTGTTCGTCGAAAGTCCGGGAGAATACGACAACGTCGTCGAGGTATACGAAGCAGGTGTGCCACTTCAGGCCAGCTAGCACGGTGTCCATGATTCTCTGAAACGTTGCTGGCGCCGTGCACAGCCCAAACGGCATCACCTTGAACTCGTATAGGCCGTCCGGGGTTATAAATGCAGTGTTCTCCCGGTCTCTCTCGTCCACTTCAATTTGCCAGTAGCCGGTCTTCAGATCCATCGATGAGAAGTACTTCGCGTGGCAGGGGGGATCGAGGGCGGCGTTGATTCGTGGCAGGGGGTACACGTCCTTTTTGGCGATCTTGTTCAATCGCCGGTAGACAACGCAGAACCTTAGTGTGCCGTCTTTCTTCTTTACGAGTACGACCGGCGCAGCCCACGGACTTTTCGATGGCTGTATAATGTCGTCGCTGAGCATGTCGACTTGAGTGCGGATGGCTTCGCGCTCGTGTGAACAGAGGCGGTACGGTGACTTTCGGGTAGGTCGGGCTCCATCCTCAGTTATTATCCGGTGCTTCGCCAGAGGTGTCTGGCGTAACTTTGAGTTCGATGAAAAACACTCGCTGTAGCGACGCAGCAAAGGCCATAGCTTGTTCCTTTCTCGCGGTAGCGCCAGATTCACGTCGAAGGGATGCGTAAGCCTCAAGGTATCTTCGGGTGCGCCTTCAAAGTCGGCGACTGCGATCACGTCACTGGCTTCTTGCGTTTCTTCGAGGAACGACATGGAAGAGCCCTTGTTTAAATGCTGGTACTCCTCGGTGAAATTGGTGACCAAAACGTGGGATTTGCGTTACTTAAACCACCCAATGCCTCTTGCGATAGACACACCGCGGTCGAGAAGCAGCCTTTGGTCACACTCCACGATAGCGTCGACATCGGGAGCAGCACCTTCGTAGTAGACGGTGATCATCAAGATTGCGCGGGGTGGCAGGGTGGCATGATCATCGGCGATCCTTGCAGCTAAATTGTGTTCGGTGTTCGGTTCCGGCCTCATGTATTGACTGGAGGAAAAAGTTATCGACTTGGTCTGCAGATCTATTATTGCGCCGTTTTCTGTCAAAAAGTCAATTCCGAGAGTCACGTCGCGGGAGCAGTTAGGCAAGAACGGACACGGCAGGGTACGTCGTACCGTCTATGGTGACCCGGGATGTGCACGTTCCACTTGGCGTCACGAGGTGGCTTCGTGCTGTGCGTATGTGCGGACCGTCCAATCTGCTCATAGCTTTCTTCAGCTTAGACGCAAGTGGTCCTCTCATTACTCAGTAGTCCGCTCCCGAGTCTACGAGGGCGACTACGTCAAAGTCGTCGATTAACACCTTGACGTCGGATGCCGCCTTGCTCGAGTTTCGGGTGCGTCGGGGCGTCGCATCTCGGCTTGTGCGTGTTGACGGTCGTGCACTGTGCGTCGTCGTTGTCGCCGTCTTCTCAGCGGAAGTCTCGGTCATGTCAGGTACGCGTCGTGCTGTGTAGCTGTCGTCGTGTTCCGGAGTCTTGTCAGGGTTAAATCGGGTGGTCGGGATGAGGGCATGGCGTGAATCACTGTCTTAGGCGCGTCCTCGTGTCGTTAGAGGGTTTCCGGTTTTTCGCCGTAGAGCAACTTCACCTCCAGACGTTGCTGCTTTTAGTTTCCCCCGAGTGGGCTGGGCGACCTTCCACGTGCGAAATTAGCATTGCTATGGTGGTTGGGCGACTGGTATGGGTAGGAAGACGGCGATCGGTTGAAACAGGCTGGTCCACGGGTGGTGCTGCCCAGGTAGTCCTCGATCTCCGATGGGCGCTGGCCGGGTCGGGGCGGGGTGCGTCGATGGAGGACCCTCGCAAACCGAGCCTCTTGTAGGGGCAGCGACGGTAGATGTGGTCGGCCTCTCCGCAGTGGTAGCACAGCGGACGATTATCGGGGGTTCACCAGACGTCCGTTTTCCTCGGGTTCTGGTTTTGGGCTGCAGGGGGTCGTGCAGGCGACAGTGGACGGCGGTACGGTGGGGTTTCTTGAGGACGGGTTGGATCCTGGCGGGGTGGACGAACAGCCGCGGAGTAGGCCATGGCTTGTGGTTAGCGGGGTCTTTCCGACGGCGTAGAAGTTCCCAGTGCGTTTTGGACTTCTAGGATTACGTCGGTCACGGAAGCCACTTGAGTTTGCGGCACCGTTGGAAAAAGCTTCCGAAGCTCCTCCCTGACCACTGCTCGGATGGTCTCGCGCAATGTATCGGAACTTCCAGTTGCGGCACCGATGGTCTCCGAGAACAGCGCGTTGACAGGGCGGTCGTACTGCCGCGATCGAATTTCTAGCGTCTTCTCCAGCGCGGCAGCTTCGGACGCGAATTCGGCCACCGTTTTAGGGGGGGTTGCGGACAAGGCAAGCAAAGAGTTCTTGCTTTATTCCTCTCATCAGAAACCTCAGTTTCTTTTCCTCCGTCATTTCTGGGTCCGCACGGCGAAAAAGTCGCCTCATCTGTTCGACGAAGATCATGACCCCTTCGTTGGGGTGCTGCGTTCGAATTTCAAGCAAAAATTACGTCCACCTCCCCTCGTGGCAACCCTGGTGTGATGCAACGGTGAAGGGGTTCCATTGTGCGTTTCCGTTGGGTCGATTACTTGATCTGCGTGAAACGTATGCGCAGCGCGCCCGAAGGAGAGGACACCGGGGAGAGAGACAGCGCTGCACATGCGCACAGCGCGCTTGCGCCGCGCGCAGCGCCGCCCACCGGCGGAATGAGAGAGCGCGCCGCACTGCGCGCGCCGCAGATGTTATCACGGCGAGAGGAGGAGGGGCGCAGCTGTGCGGACAACGACGACGACGACGGACGCACGCAGAAGTGACAGAGGCGCCGGCAAGAGATGATCTCAGCGTCGCATCGAAAAGCGCAGCGCGTTTTTTTCTGACCACGCTACTGAAGATCCCAATGAACTCGCTTTTGAAGTGAGCGCAGTTGGTCAAGGAGCTCTCATTGTTCTGGAACCAAGTGCGAGCTGAATCTTCCAAGCAAAAGAAAACATGCCGGAACGTTTCTGCGTCGTCCCACCTGTTGAATTTCCGGACGCCCTCCAGCTTCTCCAACCATTCTTCTGGGTCTTCTGCGGGGGCTCCTCGGAATGATGGCGGTCCCCGTGGCTGCTGCGGCACAATTGGTGATGTTGCTTCTTGCACCATGCTGTTGGTTGCAGCGTTCGTTCTCTTGGGCCCTTCTGGCAGAAGACTGAACTCGGGTAGTATTCCTTGCAGTCGGCGGCTTTCCCTGGTTGGACTGGCTTGGTGGCTTCCAGATGTCGTAGAGAGCATGTAGGGTGCGTACTACGCACCTCCACCAGATGTCACGAAGCCAGAGACGACGCAGTTGTCTTGAAGGAAAACACGTTTATTGGAGCGAACTTGTGCTCCCCTAGCAACTCAAAGAATGCACAGGCGGCGAAGCAGCAGTCAACAAAGTGACGTGTGCCAGCGAGCGTCGACGATCGGAATGGCGTGGCGTTTGCTCTGCAGGCTTTTATCTTTCGGCGCGAGTGTTTCTGGAACCGTCGATTTACATCCAGAACATTGTAGATCAGAGAAGATTATTCTGAGCTAGTGATGTTAAGACGAAACAGTCTGCTTATCTAAATGAGGTAACCTGTGCGGCATAAAAATAAAGAATGCAAGACGCGCTTCGCTTGACACAGATAACAGGGCCGGGCGTGTCCGGGCAGTAAAAACAAACAATAAATAAACAAACAAACGCATACATGGTTCGCGGCAGTAACATAAATGAAGATAACTGGTTGGAGAAAATTTTGAAAAACTAAAAATTAAGAAAACATTACGTTAAGGGAATTGGCAAAATTTATAATGCATGGCATTTCCACAACAACAGAGACATCGCAAGAGTTTCATCTGTAATCGTGATAATAGCGTAAACGGAAATAATTGGTAGAGCGAAATTTTGAAAAATTAACAATTAGGAAAACATACAAAATATCTACGGAAACTGGCTAACTGTGTAACGCCCTGCATTTTCACAGTGATGCAGATGTCTCTAAAGTTTCAAATGTAATGGCTGTTGTAACAAAAATTTAAATTACGGAAACCGACGAACCGTGCAACGTCCTGCATTTCTACAATTATCAAGCTTACACACGGAAAATGGCATAGCCTATAACGCATGGCATTTCCACATTATTCGAGATTTCACAAAAGTTTCTCGTATAATCGTTACAAAGGCGTAAACGGAGATAATTTGTCGAGCTGTATTTTGAACAACTAAAAAATTAGAAAAATAAAAAAATTATTGCATAAACTGGCGAACCGTGTACCAGCCTGCATTTCCACAAAAATGCCGGTTTCGGGAAAGTTCCAAATGGAATCGTTGTAATAACGCAAATGGAGATACTTGGTCGCGCAATCTTTGAAATATATAAATATGTGAAAAATATTTAAAGACTACGGCAAATGGCGAAACGTATATTGCATAGAATTCCGCAATAATGTGATCTCGCGAAAGTTTAACCTGTAATCGTTAACATAGGGTAAATGAAGATATTTTGACGAAGGAAATTTTGAAAAACTAGAAGATACGAGAATATACAATAATTAAAGGAACTGGAGAAGCGTGTAACGCCCTGCATTTCCACAACAATGGAGATTTCGGGAAAGTTCCACCTGTATTCGGTATAATAGCGTAAAGGCAGATAATTGGTCGCACGACATTTGGAAAAAATACTAAACACAAATACCAAAATTATGGAAAATGCCGAATCGTAAAACGACATGCATTTCTACAATAATGCAGATTTTGGGAAAATTCCAAACGTAATCGCTCTAATAACGTAAATGGAGATAATTGTTCGAACGAAATTTTGAAAAACTAATACATAAAATATAAAAAAATGCGGAAAATGCCGAATTGTATAAGTAACTGTATTTCGGCAATAATGCAGATTTCGTGGAAGTTCCATACATAATAATCGCTATGTTACCGTAAATTCAATAATTGGTAACAAAACTTTTGAAAAATTAAAACTTAAGAAAATTATACAAAGAAATGGAAGATGGCGAACCATGTAACGCCGTGAATTTCCACAATAATGCAGATATCACTAAAATTTCACTTTAAATCGTTATAATAGCGCAATTGGGGATTCTTAGTCGCACAAGATTTAGAAAAAACCGAAAAATGGGGCTGTAAAAGGCTTCCACTCAAGACAAGTGGCATAAGAATGCTCCGCATTAGTACACAATTCTGTGAATTTCTGCAGAATTTTGTTTTTCTAGAAACATTCCGCCGTATACTATACAATATACCATAAGAAAGCTGATTATTTAGTGAGTCTGCCCTCGCCTTGTTTATGTTCGCGCAGTCAAGAAAGCAGTAGTTGTCGGTTTATACGGACGATTGTTCGGTTTCAGGCAATTGAAGATAATGAACTTGTAGACAAATGCTTCTCATTTGCGTAGAAACATTAATTTGGTGGTGTTGACGGCTGCTTCACCACTTCCTTAAGGTATATCTACCAACTTAAAGGCCAGGCAACAGTCTTCCAGAGGCAAGGGTGCTAAAAAAGTTTACCTGGTGTTTCCAACCACGTCGCTTGCTAATGTAGCAAAAGAATTCTCCCGTTTTTCTATTTTCTCACCTTCATAGTCCTGTGCAATGAACATGATGCGTAAAGTTTCAATGAGGCCAAGTGGCGGCATGATTGCCGACAGCAGCTTCGAAAGTCTGGTTATGATTAGATAGCTGCCCAGGGATGAATTCATTCCGGATGGTACCGCATATTGGACTGCTACGAGCAGAACTACCACCACAGCGGTGGTAAGTCTCCCTGCGAATACAAATTGCACAGGAAAACATGGTTACTCGTCTGTGCTGCCATAAAAAAGCGCATATGTTCTGTTCGATATGAAAGATGCACAGAACAGTATGCCGTCGAGAGATTAGTCGACATAAGGGCGTGGTTTTGATATCCGGCCGCGGCGGCCGCCTTGGCGATGGAAACGGAAAGCAAAAAAATTCCCCCGCATTTCCCCGAGGGGGAGAATGTGAAAGTGCGAATGCACGGTTGTCGGCCCGCTTGCGGCGTTTGCGCTCGGCCCCCGCAGCCCACCGCCTCGCCGCCTTCTCTTCCATCTCTTCCATCGGGTTTGTAGTATCACGTGTACACCACGCAGTTATCAAGCCGCTATAACGCCGCTGAGTCGCCAACGCACGCCGCTGACGACGTAGTTTGAATGCGTTAAAGATATAAGGCGCGTCACTAACGCTGATATCACGTCGCGTCTGTGGCTTGGTCGGTAGAGCGTCGCGCTGCGGCCGCAAAGTCCTCGGATCGAAACCTGGCGCCGGATGCTGTTTCTTTTTTAAATATAGAGGAGCACTGCGGACGCCGCCGCCGCCGCCGCCGGCGGTGGATGGTTTGGGGTCGCTTATAAAGTGCATTCGCACTTAAAAAGTCCGTGTGTTCGAAATTCCAGGCCGTGTTAAAGATCCCCGGTGGTCAAATCAATCCGGCGCCCTCCACTACGGGGCGCGCCTCATCGCCTGAGTAGCGTCTGCGCGTTAAACATTACCAAAAATGAATTAAAGAATACTCAACATAGGCGTAGCTCTATATTATCGTTATTAAACGAAAGAATTCGGAGAAAGAAAACAACACTAATTCTTCCAAAAGTTCGATTTACAAATTGTGCCCACGAGTTTCGATTATGGACTTGTCTTCGAATTGATACCTCTCCAACGGAAGGGGAAAAAAAAAAACAGTGGTGACGGGAAACCTGCCAGGAGCTGTCTCTAACGGTTTTCATTGGGATTCAATAATATGCATAAACCACGCAAAATAACGCAAGTACTTCTCGGTTGGAGAAGTCCGCTTTTACACGCAATTAGGTTCTATGCATTGCCCAATGTTCCGCAACATCGGTTCTCAGCAACGTAACGTTGACCTAACCAGATATTGGGATAGAAGTCCGGCTCGGTTTCCTTCTTTTATAGGAATGGTCTCCCAACTAGCTAGAAAACAAGGAAACCCGAACACTAAAAAAGCCGGTGCTGTAGATATGGCTATATAATTCGTACACAAACGTCGCACTGTGAGGTTGCATTTAGGACTGCTGGGCGCAGCATCGGTGCCCTAAGGGAGACGATTTCTTAAACTAGCGCTGTCTGGTTTCTGCGTCGTAATATTTATTCTCTGCCTTAAAGTGTCCAGTTTCGGAACCGATACAAACGGCCGGTGGCTTATCCGCGAAAAATCTAATTCAATTTCGGATCACATATATCCCCTTGGCCATTGCAAGCCGTAAACCATCCGTGGCGGATCGACGAGCAAAACGCTTGACTATTGGACCCTTTTATTTCTGTAGCTCTGTAAAGTCAGCAAAGCTACTCCTCAATATGTGTATTATGTCTCGTTTTGAGCGAAAGTTTGTTAAAGAGAGCGACCATGCTGCATTGGTATGGTCCTGAAGAGTTACAGTTGTACGTCTGTTACAGTTGTACTTATAGCAGTTTTATATCGGTCGAAGGATTCTTTGGGAAAAGAGTATGGTAAGGGAGATTATCATTCTAACTTAAAGTAGGCTGTCTGGTACCACTTACACTTTCTTAGCCAATGACGATTATGTTGAATTCAGCTCACTAATGGCATCAATGCAAAAAATAGCACGGCCAGTAGAATAACCGCCTTTAACTCGGTTCTGTACAGCGAGTTGTGAAATGTTGCCAACGCCAACTTTCAACAGCTTGAGGACACGACCGACACGATGGAGGACAGCCATCAAGGCACCCTAAAATGTTGGCGTAAGGGGCGTTTTTCTAATTGATTTGCTGCTTTCCCGTTGCGTCTCTATATACCTAACACAGCGAACGTCATGCGTTGTCAACTATACGACCTATTGTCATTTTCACCAGAAACTACTAAATAAAGAGTGCCCCAGGGAAGAAGAAATACGGCGTCACCACTGCCATCACGGCCTCAGGCCCAGAGGACTATTCAGGGTTTCGGAATATTGGAACACAATTGAGCTTCGGTGAACTAAAACACAATTGAAGGCCGTTCTGCTTGGGCACAGCCGGGCCTTCCATAACCCAGATGGGAATAGGCGAATGCATGGTTTAGGAGCTGCGAAATGTCATATCAAGCACGCGCACCACTGACCACACACGGCGCCGCAACTACTCGAAGAGCACAACCACAAAAGAGGACACAGCGGCATTCAAATGGATATTGACGCAATACTGTTATTAGGCTCATTTTTCGATTTCCCTGTGGCTCCCAGCCGCCCTCTATCAGCCGTGCTCATCAGGCGTCCAGTGAAATGCGTCACCGCTCCCACCCGGAAGCTACGACTAAGGCAGCCAGATTCGAGGGCTCCGCTACCCCTGTGATGTGGCGCTACGGCATCAGAAGTTTGGAAAGGAGGACAATGATACAACGTCGAATACGAAAGAAAGGACATTCGTTTTCACCAGGTGTCGCGCCTGCGCGGTGAAGTTTGTTCTATGCATATTTGGTGGCAGCATGCTCGGCAGACACGTTCTTCCTCCGTGCCCGCAGTTCACGCCACCACACCAAAACGCGTTTCCTGCAGAAGATCAAAAATATAAATTTGCGGGAATTCATTCCCCGAAGCTACTCGTGGGCTATGAGGCATGCCGTAGGGGAAGCCTTCTGAAGACGTTTTGCCATTTTCGGGTCTTTAACGTGCGCCGAAATCTCGACCCACTGGCGTTTTTCTTCTCAGCTTCCATCAGAAAAACAGCCGCCGTGGACGGAAATTGATCCACTCTCCTTGGGCTTTGCAACGAAATGCCTTACCCAGTCAGCAACGGCGCTGTGCTTCCCACCGGAACTTATGCCAGCACCAACAGTGGGTCACCGAACTAAAACAGAGGATCAAGGATTAACACCCGTCTCTCAGAAATCAAACAAGGCATAGATTATAAGCCAGAAAATAGCGAAAATAAAGCCAACTATATAGCGTCTGATCACATAGGGTTTCGAAGTACTTTTTAATATTTGAACGGTTGTGTCTCCGCTCCAAGCTCGGTTTGGTAAACGACAGATGGCACCGGGCGGCCAAATAAAAATTACCCTAAAATAGGTACGAATATCATCCCAGAGAGCAGCCACGCAAGAATGTTCGGTGGGGTTCCAGACAAGAGGGTAGTTCCCAACTCGCAATCGCCAAAAACAAAAACTCTTCAACCAACCATTGCCCACAAGCGAAACGTCCAACCAAGAGAAGAGCAAGAAAAAGACAAAAGAAACAATAAGACTCATGCAACCACTGATCATGACCATAATAGTGCACATCCTGCTGTACTTTACCCCCACCACAGAAATTGAACGAAACGGCATCATTAGGACAACATATAAGGCAGTTGTCAACCTAGCAATTTTGACCGTTAAACAAGCTATCAAAGGGTGGACCACCGGGTAACAGAGTGAACATGCATAGACGGGTATAGTATAAGAGGAGCGCCATTTACTAGATGGAGGGATGAAATAACAATATTCGGACAAAGAATGGACTCTGGAAGCGCAGGACAACAGCGCGTGAAGGTCAATGGGAGGGGCCTTCACGCGGCAGTCGTGCTCAATAGGATTTTGGGGATGATGGCGGTGAATAGGGTCTCAACTTGTGTCTGCCTAGTGCATTTCAAGAAATCAAGAAAGCTACTCGCCTAGCACCAAGAAAGCCATTGTAAAAACCAAATCGGGAAGGGCCAACATACCCCCTTTGAAGAGGAACCGGCACCCCAAACAGGCACCTGCAAACAGAATAGAAAAGACAGGCACCCCCCCCCCTCCCCCTTTGAAAGAAAATCGCTGCACGCCATGATAGACATGACACTGGTCCAGCGACCTTGAACGAAAATTCTCCTGTACGAAAAAGATGGATACAATCCTACACACGAAGGGGCGGTATGGCGGGATCATGTTCATTTGGGGAGAGTTACAATATAACGAGACCACAGTATACACCGACTTCGGGATGTACGAAAGCAGGAGCCGCCAATTGCCGTAGTTGACTTCTCTGGCAATCTTTGTGACTGCATGACCTTACAACATACAGGAACAAAGAAGTGGAAGTTGCAGCCATTCTTTTGTCGATCCGAAAAGCGGAATCATCAAACAAAATCGTAACATCATTGCAGACTCACAAAGAACATTATACAGTTTCTGGAGGCAGAATATCAAGCGCTTGGGTAAGATTTTATTATCCATAAAGTAGAAAGTTAACGTCACCTGTACAGCCGAATCCAATGGTCTCAAAGCGAACGACGCACTAAGCAAAAAGCACACTAACTCGCATACCGTGCTCCTTGTGACCAGGACTACCACACTGTCCTCTTCGAAAAATGTTCAGAACAAATTTTCATCCGGTGCCTAGGAACGCAGTTTTTCCCCTTGCTACAAAGAGTTGCCAATGCCGACGAATCACAAACTCTGTGCACAAAAAACCAACACTGTTATCTTAAAATTCATGTGGGTTAAGGTGTTCGGGGGGAACACCATCCATTAAATTGGAAGTCTGCTAAAATAGGGGAAACACCCACCTTCTTGCACGGGACATTGCCACGTCCAACGGTATGGCCAGGGAAGAACAACTCAAATATAATATATTCCACTTTGAGCATGGGAGGCAGATTTGACCAGCTCGTTACCTCAATATCAGTGCGAGCTGATTGAGAGGAAAAGGGGAGGAGCTGATGCATCTGGTGATCTAGACTGAGGCTCCACATTTGATCTCCCTGCCATCGCTTTACCCTATTTTCTTAAACCACTATTTCTTCCTGTATACATGGATCTGCTCTCTCTCCCTCTGAAAAAAGGAAAATTGTTCAGCCCGGCCTAGACATCACAGAATAAACATTTTGACAGACTCACACTGACTCCTCCTCGCTCAAATTCACCGACACCTCGCCTTCGCAACCTTTCAGGCTCACATTTTAAACCATAGACGTTCAGAGAGCCTATGCCTCTCCTGGTACACGGCGATTAAAAAGCCTGCTTGCTAGTCTCTCTTTTCGATAACCTTGCGGGCTTGTGCAACATAGATCGTAAATGCAGCAGCTGTGTACGGAAACTCTCTGTGGGAGTCCACGTATCGCTATCGCGCGTTACATCTTAGGATACAAACACGGATGTCTCTGAACTTTTTATTTCATTATATAATGTTTGCGGTAGTTCGGGAAGGTGTCAACAGGACGGTTTTTATTTGTTCTTTTCGAACGAAGAGGAAGACCGCCACCAGGGGGCCAACGCCACCGCACACGAGTCGCTTCGGCTCCCGTTTATTTCGCTACAATAGCGGACCTTTTTCTCTGACCATCATACGGCAAGAACCAGCAGTTCCGGCACGTTGTCTGGAACACGTGGACGCCCGGCTGACCCCCCAGGCTCAAACAGGTCAGAGATATCGACCACTTCATGGTCTCCCTTCTCGCCGGCTACGCTGGGCCTCGTCTCCAGGCCTAGCGACACCGCTGCGTCTATCATGTCACCTACCGCCACAACGTCGGAACAGGGAGACGCTTCAACGTCCCACCAGACATCCCACGCCGCTATGGAGTTTGATGAGCTAAGTGGCCGCACAATTCCCCCAGAAAATCCTTGGAAGACGGTGCTCGCCGCCCGCTCTAAACCACCTGAAGCCAAGCAGCCACCCCGCCATCTATCGTCAGTGTCGTCAGCCTCCAAGCAGCCGCCCCGCCATCTACAGGAAGATCCAAAAACAGGCGCAACCACGCCAGTTGCCCCACCACCTCGACTACCATGCAACCACTACATAGTCATTTACCGCCCGCGCTCTGGTCTGAGTATAGCGTCCTGGGCTCCGCGAACACTTGCGGCAAGTCTCGCCGAATCAAGCGCCATTTCGAGGCAGCAGTTCCTCAACGAAGTTATTGTACAGGCTCAACCGGACCGCAACTTGCTGGTGGCAAGCACAGACAATGCTCAGCTGGCAATCGTGCTCAGTGAAATCACAACGATTCGCCTCGGAATTGCAGAGTACGAGGTTGCCCCGTACATGAAGCCACCACCCAACACCTGCCGTGGTGTGATCCACGGTCTGGAAGAGGACATCACCCAGGAAACCCTGCAAGAACTTCTAGAAGCCAACCGCCCACTCCTCCTCCACTCTCGGCTCATGGGACGCACCACATCTGCCCTCCTGACATTCAATGGCACCCGCGTCCCCTACTACGTCCGAGTGGGCTGTGTTCTCCATCGCTGCCGACCTTACCGCCGCGTCGTCCAGGTTTGCCAACTCTGCGGCGACGTTGGCCATCGCCAAGACATCTGCCCCCACCCGGACTCACCCAAGTGTCCCCGCTGTGACGCCGTCAACCCCTCTGCCCAGCATGACTGTACACCAATGTGCAAATTGTGCCAGCAACCCCACCTTACCGCCAGCAAGGAGTGTTCGAAACGAGTCCTGCCCACGCCCGCTCCGAAACGAGTGATCTCAACCACCATGAAGACTGGCCACAGAGATATGCACCAAAACAAGGTGAGCTGGTCAGCCATAGTTGCGCATCCTCCCACTGCTCACACCTTCCCACCCCTGCCCACCACTAACTCTGCTCACACCCCAAAATTCCTCCCTACCACAAACACTTTCCCTATCTCCGCCACTCCCGAAATCACCCTGTCCTCCCAACTCCAGCAAACGCTACAAACACTACAACAACAATGCATGCAGCTCAGCCAACGCCTTGATGCCCTAGAAGACACAGCCCGCGGCCTAGCCTCCCGCACTCCATCTGAACCTTCCATAGACGCCATAGTAGAAAAGGTCTCAGAACGCCTCATTCCCATTATCGACCAGCGCATCACCCAAGCCCTCGAAGCCTTCCAAGCCAAACTAGCATCCACCCTAGAGCCCCTGCAACCACTCATGGAGTCGATCAACATTCGAGTCGCGCAACTCGAAGAAATGGCCGAAATTGCCCCTGCTCCCCAACCGCAAACGAAGAAAGCCAAATTCCAACAGCAACAGTCCTCCCCACCCCCTGTCTGTAACGATGGGAACTGATTTCCAGGATTTCACAATCTACCAATGGAACTGCCGGTCATTCAAAAACAAGAAAAATCAGCTAGCCCTATACATTTCCCCAAGTCCTCCTCAGGTCATCGCCCTACAAGAGGCTGACACCCCCAACCCATCACTTCGAGGATATGCCACTTACACACAAGACCCCCTGCACCGCACTGCAACGTTAGTGGCAGAGCACCTTACCGCGCAAGAACATCACCTCGCCTCCCCCATCGCACACACTTTTATAGAGGTTCTTCCTGAACGACACTCTCACTCAAGTGTTTATATCCTCAATGTTTACAGTCCTCCGCCTACCTCACTTCACGCGATTGAGGCATTGATACATGACGCTAAGAAACAAGCATCCCGAAGTCCCTTCATCCTACTCGGTGATTTCAACGCTCCACATCACTGTTGGGGCTACGCACAAGCATCTAAAAGAGGCACCGCCCTTCTCCACGCTACCCAGCACCATGCCCTCACTCTATACAACGACCTCACCACCCCCACCAGGCTGGGTACGAGCGTCTCCCGTGACACCTCCCCTGACCTCACGTTTGCCAACAACGTCACTCGCCTGATGGCAACGAACCCAAGACACCCTGGGCAGTGATCACTATATTATCAAGATAACGACTAACCTCCGATGCACCACGCGCTCATTGGGGAAGGCTAGGATCACAAATTGGCCCGAATTCCGCAAGGACCCAACCACACTTCCCTCCATCACAGACAGCCTCGAAGATTGGACAGCAGCCCTGGAAGCCCTGGTCGAGAAACACACAAAAACTGTGCAACTCACCGATAAACACCCGGAGGCTGACACCCATCTGCTGCATATATGGGAAGCCCGCAGGGGCCTGGTCAAACGGTGGCAGAAACAAAAACACAACCGCACCCTCAAAAAACGCATCGCGAACATTACCCAGCAGGCTGTGCAGTATGCACACACCCTCACAGTACAAAATTGGCACTCTTTCTGCGACCAATTAAAGGGCACCCTCAGCACGAAGCGGACCTGGCACATCCTTCGCAAGCTCATCGGAGACAAGCCTACGCGCACCACCACCACCCACCAAATTAATCGCCTCATCCGAAACAGCGATCTACCCCCCCCCCAGAACTGCTCAACTCTCTCCGTGACCACCTCTTTGGGCACCAGACAACCTACCCCAAGCCCACTTCGGTCCTATATTCAGGCCCCACTAACGCCGCATTGGACAACCCCTTCACCACCGAGGAACTACGCCAGGCCCTCACCAAGCTTACTAGAAATACAACTCCTGGCCGCGATCGCATCACCAACAAGCTCCTTCGAAATCTCGACGACGAGGCCCAAGAATCTATACTGGATCTCTTTAACCACCACTGGCAAGCGGGCACGCTCCCTCCTCAATGGCGCCACTCCGACATTACTCCAATTCCTAAACCCAATAAGCCGATTGCACCCACTAACCTACGTCCCATATCCCTCACATCATGTCTCGGAAAGCTGCTGGAACATATGGTACACGCAAGACTCACTGCCCATCTGGAAAATAATGACCTCTTTCCGCACACCATGTTTGGCTTCCGTAACCACCTTTCCACACAAGACGTTCTTCTTCAGCTAAAAGAACAGGTCATAGACAACCTCAGCAAAATTCATCCCAGCGCAATCTTAGCTTTAGATGTACGTGGAGCCTTTGACAACGTCACCCATGAAGCCATCCTCAATGGGCTAAACACCACACGCTGCGGTCAACGCACCTTCGACTATGTACGGGCATTTTTATCCGACCGAACTGCCACAATCCGACTCGGATCATTGATCTCCCCAACGTTCTCCACACCCCCCAAGGGCACCCCACAAGGTTCTGTTATCTCCCCCTTATTGTTTAATATCGCCCTTCTAGACCTGCCTAAGCAGCTTTCCGGGATCCCTAACCTTCACCATGCTCTCTACGCGGATGATCTTACCATCTGGATCACCAAAGGATCACCCGGCACCCAGCAATCTGCTTTACAACAAGGGGTGGACACCGTCCTCAACTACCTAGCACCACGCGGCCTCACCTGTCACCACTCAAAATCAGCCCTTCTCGTCCTTCGTGCACGCACCCGTGGAAGACCCCCCGAACCGGCACCGGACCCTCAGGTCATGATTCACCAGGAACCTGTCCCGCAAGTGAAGACACTACGAATCCTGGGTGTAAGCTTCCACGCCGATGGATCTGGAAGGGCACTACTACCCCAACTACACTCCACAATATCGCAACTCGCCCACCTCATCCGTCGTATATGCATGCACAAACACGGTCTTAAAGAACAAGACACGTGTCAACTTGTGCAAGCATTACTGCTCAGCAGGCTTACATATGGCACTCCCTATGTCCAACTCCGACCCCTAGAACACTCCAAATTGGATGCTCTCATCCGTCGAGCCTACAAGATAGCCCTGGGACTACCGGCTTTCACTTCCACCAACAAGCTCCTTCAACTTGGCATACATAATTCGCTCTCCGAACTTATAGAAGCCCAAAGAACCAGCCAACTCTCTCGCCTTACGCTCACCCCCACAGGCCTCACAGTCCTCCAGAATTTAGGCCGTCCTACACCAGAACCCCACGAAGCACTACAGCCGATACCACCTCATATTCGGGCCACCATCAAAGTCACCCCCATTCCACGACATATGCATCCCGAGTACAACAAAGGACGTCGCAACGCTCGTGTTCACTACCTACATAAGAAGTACTCATCGGTCAACGACACCCGCTACACCGACATCGCTCACTCAACTTCCCACTCAACCCTAGTGGTCACCGACACCAACGGCACCTTATACACTGCGGCCACATACCGCCACCTCTTCCCATCTGCAGCGGAAGCTACTGCAATAGCCCTAGCAATGCATACAGCAACGTGCGACTACCTCACAATTATCACGGACTCGCAGCAAGCCTGTCGAAGATACCTCCTTGGAAGAATTCCTCCACCTGCCCTCAAGCTTCTACAAGCCGTAGTATCACCTCCTAACGTGACCATCGTTTGGACCCCAGGTCATGCCTCCCTCCCCGGGAACGAAGCAGTCCATGCTGCGGCGCGCGAACTTCACTTCCGGGCACTCCCGACGAGGCCGGGCGACTTGGACACCCTGACTGACACGCTACAGCCACTACCAGCCACCTACTCCGACATCTTAGCGCACTATCGCCACACCCGCCGAGAATACCTTCCCCCACACCCTGCACTCACCAACGAAGAATCCCGCATCTGGCGACGTCTCCAAACAAATACATTCTACAACGGCACCATCCTCTCCCATATCTCCCCCAGCCGTTTCACCTATAACTGCCGTGACTGCCACACCCCAGACACAACCCCCCACCTCGTATTCTTCTGCCCACACCACCCCTCCCCACTCCCCACACCTACTCTCGAGCAGTGGGAATGCGCGCTGACCAGCTCGGACCTGCAGGACCAGCAGAGCCTGATCCAGCGGGCCACCCGAGCAGCGACAGCACGCGGCTACCTGGACTAAGGCGGCCGCCCATCTGCTCTAAATATGTAAAATAAACGTTTGTTCCTCCTCCTCCGAACGAAACTCATGATAAATTCTCCGAGTAGAATTCATGACAGCCTTCTCTGTTTTTGAACCTTCTCTGCGTTCGGTGGCTGTTTTGCTGACTTGAGACGTCGTGACGAGTGTGGTGCAACGTGGCGTTACTCGAGCTCAAGTAGCGTCCAGTTTTAGGGGGGCGGAGTGTGGGAATCGTGGAGAACCGCGACCTGCGATCTCGAGCCAGCGCGCGCTTCGGGAGAGACGCTTGTGCGCTGAAACCGGTCCGGCGCTCCGCTGGTTCGTCGGCGTCCCCCGAGAGATGGCGCCACCGATGTGTGCGGGTATAGGCCTTATGCAAAATCTGCTGCCCTCTCGCGGCCACCGCGAGCGCGACCGCCATGTTCAAGGGCTCAACTGGAAAGCGGAGCATCGAACTGTAGCGAGTTCCCGGCGATCTATCGTTTCCTGTCGTCCAGGATGCCTACATACTGTTGTGTGCCATGTTGCACACAAAGTGGGAACAAGGATGCTCAAGGGGCAAAGGTAAGAATGCTAGAAGTCAAAGTATTAATGTTTATTGCGTGTCGCGCGCGCGTGTGTGCGTTCCGCGCGTGCGTGTCGCGCGCGCAGCGAATCGTATCCGTGTAAAATTCGTTCATGTAACAATGACAACAACAAATTGTGTCCGTGTGATATGAAAGGTGTTACCAAAGAACTGCCTGCTTGTCTCAATATGCCAGAAATATCTCGCGCTAACGCAGCGGCGATTGCGGACTATACTACTTCGGTGATCGGCGCGAACGCGACCTCGCGCTAACGCAGCGGCGATTGCGGACTACTACTTCGGTGATCGGCGCGAACGCGATCGAAGCTATAAAAAGAATTACAGCGAATGCTGAATGGAACGGCCAGCGCTCGTGCGTGTAATACTGATAAATTAGCGTTCGTGCTTGCTGGTCCGGTGTTTGAAATTATTTGATCCCTCGGAAGGCAGGAGTGTCAACTGGCTTGAACATAGAGGGTGAAACCGCTGTGTTTACATGCTTTGCGAGTTCAAGGCGAACGTCGCTGCTACAGTTCATGTCCGGACGTACTTTATGTACTGTTTGAAAGATTCCGTTCTTTACATTCTCACAACGAAGAGAAGTTTGCACGCGATGTAAGCATTCTGCGTTCACACCAAATGCAGGGCAAAATGAGTTCGAGTGGTCGCGTGAACGAACTCCGTGCCGAACAAAAACCATCGCTTGATCCGCGATTTTTCTTGCCATGAATGACGATTATCTGGCGAAAAGCACACGCAAAAAAAAAAAAAAACCCGCTGCGCAAAAAAAAGATGCCCTTCCAATGAAAAAAAGATACATGGAAAAAGACGCAGTTTAGGTACATTTATTGTATGCCTTAGTTCTGCAATTAGCGCAATAAATGATTATTGAGCATTTTCAGTGCATAATTGAGGAGGTAGAACGAAGGGGAGGAGGGGGTAGCTGTTTCGTAGACATTGTTCTCTGGGGTGTACCACGGTTGTACCCTCTCATTTTAGCAAGTATTTCTTTGCTACCTTCCTTAGGTGAACCTATCGTATAGTACTTGCGATTACAATCACCAAAATTAATCACCAACTGTGTTCCATCGTTTGTAATCTGCACATTCATTATCGTGGCAAGAATTCCTTAGTATTTATTTTTCATTCAAAACGCTTCCATCAATCGAAAATTTACTCTGCACCGGGCTGCAGCATTGCAGTGCTATTTGATTTCTGAAAAACGGGATTTTTTTTTTTTTTTGCGAGCGACTCAGGATTGCTGTTACAAAAACAAGCGCAAAGTTGAATTGCGGAAGAGCGAGCATTCGTCAATGTTTTTTCGCTTTCATAAGGACGATTTACCGCACTGTTTGTTGCAAAACACGATACCCCGGCGCTACTTGAACAAACAAAAGCCGTGAGCCAAATATTTATTGCATAAAATAAGAAACGCACAAGAAGTGAAACGGAACACGCGTGTTGCGGCTGCCCGAGCGACTGATTTTTCAATACTTCGATTTGCGTGCGGCACCATTGATGGCTCGGTAAGCTTTAGAATGTAATTCATTCTAGGCACCATTAAAGAACTTCTGCGCAAACTCAAAAGCACATACAAATAACAACAAACCAAGAGTACTTGTACCCGGCGCACCGTTTCGTCTTCATCGTCGGCAGGCAAACGCACGATTCGGTGGCGAACTTGTAACTGCGCTCCTGGTGCCGTTGCGATTGCGTTTTGGACGCGTAATATGTCTCCGCGAAGCCGGACGGGAACCGGGGCAACGCAGACAAGTCCACACACCATTCATCAGTCATTACGTGCGACAACACAGCACGAGACGTGCAGCGAGTCACCAAGAAGCGATAACACGCACGCGCAGCACCTTGTAGCACACGTATTCCCGACCGGCGCTATCCTTAAACATGGCGTCGAAGCGAGGATTCGATTCGGCTGCGACAGGGGGCAGCACTTTTGCATAAGGCCTATAGGCGCGCGGGCGGCGCGAGCGTGCGCGCAGGGGAGTCGGGAGAGTCTCGTCGGAGACCCGGTCGCGGCGAGATCGGCGGAACGCTGCGGTGGTGGATACATGCATCTCAGGTGGGAGCTTTGTTTGTCGCGCGCCGTGAGTGCCTGCCTCCCGTTCGCGGTCACGACCCGGACGGCGTGATTCGTGAACGCCGTCGAGCCTTGTGCTCGCATGCTTTGGGATTCCCCAAATAAACGGCTGTGCTTCGGCACTACTGTCTACTGTGTTCTCGTATCGGCGGACCTCGCTGGGCTGCCGTAGCCATGGGAGCCCGCGTGGTTGACACGCCGGGAGCTAGCGTGGTGGCTTACGCCAGGACTGGCTAGGTCGCCCCGAGGACCCCCTCATGTATATCCCACATGGCGCCCAACGTGGGGCTCGTCTTCAGACGAATTCGAGGTTGCTAGCTCCCCGAGAAATGCGTTGCTGCAGTCGTAGCCCGCTACCCTTTGTCCGGAAGACTTCGGACGAAACGCCTCGCGCCAGTCGGTTGCAGGCAGACAGTTAGGATGCCCGATACAGCCGTGACGGCAAATGTGTAAAACTTCCTACACGCACCAGGCGGTGCGTCAGAAGGATACCTCCGAGCACCGCAGTCGCGGCCCGCTTGCGAAACGGGAGATGCGTAGGCCTTGTTCCAACATTGCGGCGGGTCACCTTCCTCGTAGCGCCGTCCCCGCGCAGTCGCTTCGGCGGCGCCGGTTGAAGTTTCCCGCAGACGCGGCGGACACTACCGAGCGAGGGTGCGGTGTTTGGGAGTTCGCAAGCCTCACGATGAGCCCGCCGCTACTGCGCTTCGAGTCCGAGGCGGAGTGTTTGCCGATTTGACGCCTGACAAAGAGCGAGGGGGATCGCTGAAGAATCAGTCTCCTCTCGCTGCGGGGGGAAGCGGGAGCAATGGGACCGTTGTCTCCGCGCTTCCGGAGTGCGTGCGTCTCGATGCCGTGAAGTCTCCGCTCGAGATTGCGTTTAGGCAGTAAGAGCTTCGCGCGGCTCGGCAGCGGGCTCGTTGGTCGCGAGAGATCGCCAGTCTTAGTAGGAGACGGACTCTCAGGCGGCCTATACCGGTGATGTGCGCCCGTAAGCCGCTGGTATTGCGGTTGGCGCTGGCTCTACGGCAGCTTGTATTGCTGCGAGTGAGTTGCAGGAGCCCGCCTGCTTGATGCTGACGCAGCTTTGCCGACCAACGCACCAAGCCGAAATTACTCGGACGGGTGTTTCGATGCTGACCCCCCGTAATAGTCAGGCGAGCTGCCTCCAGGCGGGGGTGGCTGCTGGAGCACAGTTGCCGGACTCGTGGTTCCGCGAGCAAGCAAACGTGCAAGGGGGAGTACCCTCGGGCATGCAGCTTTCCGGCCAGTCACTGGAAATTGCGGAGTCCCGCTGCTCCCCACGTCAAGTTTGGGAATCGTTTAAACTGGACGGTGAGAGCGAGACCTGCAAACGGATATAACCGGGAGCCACGCCAGTCACCACTGCCACGGACAGCGAGGATGGCCTGCTGAACCACCGGCGGGACCGAGCGCGGCCCGCGGAGCTACCGCCAGTTGCTGCTCCGGCCTGCCGGGCGGCAGCCAACCGTTCGGGAGGACCTGCGGCCGAAGCGGCCACGGAACCCAGGAGGCGGCGGGATCTGGCGCCTACGCGAGCGGCGCGAGCCTTCACTCTTAATAAAAAAGGTCGTAAAAAGGTAGTAACGGCCGTATTTACTAACTCCTTACGAACCTTACTACCCCGCGGTTTTGTACGTAGGCTCTGGCACTAACAACGGCATGGTTAGTAAATTAACTGAGTATAGGAAGTGGTAGCACTAGATTAAGGTCGTGCTTATGACTAGGTTGTGCATGGCCAGTTAGTAAACGCGTGTAGCTCAGAAAAGTGCTATCGCTGGGACTTTACTAGTGGGGGTAGTGGTGCTTACTGCCTGCTTCGGTTAGTAATTTTGACAAGTGCTACATTTACTACCTCCAGTTACTAAGTACCTAGTGTATACTGGGACAAGTAACTTGTTAGTATTCCATTAGTGAATGCTCCGACCTTTTTTTTAAGAGTGTTCGGGCAGCCGCAGTGGGCGCGGCCGTTCCTGTTCCCGCCTCGAGCGGGGAGTGGGGGTCGCATCATGGCGCGACCCCGGCGTTCGTCGGCTGCGGCTGCAGGCTACCCCCGGGCCTGCCAACCTGCTGCGCTGCCCAACCGCGAGAGACGTGGAACCATTGCAATGTGTTTGCGGGTTTGTGAGGCGAGCATCGCGACGGCGGCATCGTGTGGCGAACTTTGGTGTGGAGTGGCGTTCGGTGGCTGTTTTGCTGACTTGAGACGTCGTGACGAGTGTGGTGCAACGTGGCGTTACTCGAGCTCAAGTGGCGTCCAGTTTTAGGGGGGCGGAGTGTGGGAATCGTGGAGAACCGCGACCTGCGATCCCGAGCCAGCGCGCGCTTCGGGAGAGACGCTTGTGCGCTGAAACCGGTCCGGCGCTCCGCTGGTTCGTCGGCGTCCCCCGAGAGATGGTGCCACCGATGTGTGCGGGTATAGGCGCGCGGGCGGCGCGAGTGTGCGCGCAGGGGAGTCGGGAGAGTCTCGTCGGAGACCCGGTCGGGGCGAGATCGGCGGAACGCGGCGGTGGTGGATACATGCATCTCAGGTGGGAGCTTTGTTTGTCGCGCGCCGTGAGTGCCTGCCTCCCGTTCGCGGTCGCTACCCGGACGGCGTGAACGCCGTCGAGCCTTGTGCTCGCATGCTTTGGGATTCCCCAAATAAACGGCTGTGCTTCGGCACTACTGTCTACTGTGTTCTCGTATCGGCGAACCTCGCTGGGCTGCCGTAGCCATGGGAGCCCGCGTGGTTGACACGCCGGGAGCTAGCGTGGTGGCTTACGCCAGGACTGGCTAAGTCGCCCCGAGGACCCCCTCATGTATATCCCACAAACTTCACAAGATTTCTAACTCAACTCCAAAGGCCACACTCAAGGGAAGTTTAGGTGAACAGCGGATAACACAAGGCACAGGCAGAAAATCAGACACGGGTACTGACTAGCAACCGTTTATTTTAACCGAAAAAAGTAAGTAGAGGTTTGCTAAAAAGCGTTATGCGCACATAGGAGCACTTTGGGTTTTTTTTTGTTTCACATGTGTCAGAAAAGCTACTCGATGCGCATAACGCTGCTTAGTCAACATCTACTTGCTTCCTTCCCTAATTACAAAAACTGTTGCTAATCAGCGGCCTTGTTTGTATTTTCTTCCTTTGCCTTATGTTAAGTGCTGTACCACCTTCACGTGCACCAACAACCAAGCTCAAAATCGTTTAACTGAAGTACTTTTTTCGAACGTATGAAAACTACCATGCCTGAATTTGCCCGTACGAATAACATTTTTCAGAGGGATGATGCACTCAATAGTGATTTACGTGAAAGTGTACTGTACTCATACGTGTGGGGGGAAAAATGGTATCGCGCTAAAGTAAGACAGCAGCACTCTTTTAACAGTGCGAATAAACCTACGTGACGTCGGAATTACAGTGCCAGGAATACCTGAGCCGGATATTTCACGTGCTCGTAAAGTTGTAAGCACTCAAATCGTTGTGAAAGACGCTGACAAACCAACCGCGCTTTCCTCAGTGTCCCTCGTTATGCAACACTGGCTCGGAGAAACTACAAAAATTTCAGCACTGGCTGTTCCACTGGCTGTTGCTGGTCTACTTCACGGCTTATATCTCGCATTTCCTCTAATTTTCCGCCGTCGTCGTCGCTGTGCACCAACCTCTTCTGTGCCTAAATATTTTGAACACTTTGGCGTTTCTTTTGAGTTTTGCGTGCGCGCGTTTCAAGAGCGACAATCTCAATGCCTTCCTTTCAACCAGACGACTGGACAACAAACGATTATAGCTTGAAAAACGCCCTGCCGACGTGAGCGCTTGCTTGCAGGCAGACAGCAGTGCCTTTAATTTTTGGCACAACAGCGGAACAAGACCCCTCAACGTTCCGGAGAATAAAAGAAAGAAACCAAGCCTGTGATATATCGAAAGACCGCTTAAGAGAACGCCAAGATCCGCCCCCTCGCCGGGTGACAGTGCGCCGCTATCGTCGCGTCGCCCGCGGTAAACGATTATGCGCAATTTTTCATCGCAACAAGCTTCGGTGAAAGTGGACAGGTTTTTCTAATTTTTGCAGCAGGAGATTGCTGGGAGAAAAGACTTTAGCCCAAAATAACTTACGAGAAGTCGGTGGTAAATGCTGCAGGATACCTTTAAGTATATCATGAAGTTTCGCCACCACAATTTTGCCCCCCTTTACGCATGTCTCTCGCCGATGTGTACCTACTCTTGCTATTTCCGGAGACTGCAGTGGTGTTCAGTCGATGTCTACCGTAATGTTGAACGAGGATCAGCACATCCAGTGACATACGCGTTCTTATGCGTGTAATGCATCACCGTGCCCATCCCGCGAGAATCATCACCGCCCTCCTTCTACCATGGGGTGCTATTCCAGAAGGACCGAGTTTGAGCGAAACTCTAACAAGGCGGACCAGTGGTTATAATTTTAAGCTAATGATAATATTTTGGGGCAGGGTTAAAACGTTTTAAAATGCGATTCATGCTATTTCCTGATCATTAAGGGGACGTAATCGGTCCAGGGCAGCACGCTCTAGGGATGCGCGACTACTGCGTGGCACAACATTCGGTGTGTTCTGTCTTTCCGCTGTTGCACTGGTGGCTACTAGGGGCAAGCAAATCCAACTACTTTACGTTATTGTACTTTTGCTTCATTAATACGTATTTCGCTACATAGGTGATTTTATTTTAGATTCCAGGCGTTCATATGAGCTTTTGTTTGAAATTTTTCTTCCTGAGAAATAGTTTCTGCCGTCGGTGCCTTACAGTGCAATAACGTGATAATGGCCGAGTGGCAAAAAAAGTAAACGGCTAATAGAAGCGCGCCACATTCTAAACAGTGCTTCTCGTATTACGTTATCAAAACCCTCCGCTTTTCGATACAAAAGTTCATCGGCGTGATTCGGTTTGCACTCGTGCTTTTAAGGCGACAGCCTGGCGATACGTATTAGCAACTTCTTTTCTAATACATCGTACTTGCGCGTTTTTCTTCGCTTTCGTTTCTATATCTTGACACTGATTACTTTGAACAGTGAACTTTGAACTTTGCTAATACGTGTTTGCATCAGTTTTTTTTATTTAATTTCTTCGTCTTAGTGTGCAAGCTGACTCCAAAACACCAAAGCCTCCGTACAATCGTAGTTCTGCGAGGGTAGTGTGCACCTATCCTACTCCCGCGACATCACGTTCACGCTCCACTCTTTACGAACTATTTTAAGAATGTTACTTTTCAAATTAACAGTGCTATAAATTTTGCAATTCGGGCACGCCAGTTCCTCGAAGCTCCCAATTACGGGCTGATCTCCGAAGTGGCTATGTGTTACGAAGGGGGGAGTAGCAAGAAGGGCATCAACTTTTCAGATTTTTTCGCTTTATTTTATTTTGAGCTTAACCGCTTTTCTTTAAAGAAGTGCTCCACAGTAGTTTTTTATAGAGTTCAATCCCCTCAAAAATGTCTCTTCCTTCGCTACCTCCCCACTCCCGCTTACTCTTAATTTGGTGTCACGCGCTTACTTTAATTCTTCGCTCTCCCCTTTACTCGCTTTCTAATCTGTGCTCCCTCCCATACGACTGTGACGCTGAACAAGACCCGTTGCAATGTGTAAAGGTTGCATCTGACAATTGGCACGTGCCTTTGATTCTATTGTAGCGAGGATAATGAGCAGATGCAATAGGTTATCAAGCTATCGGTGTATGCACCGTACCAGACTCAACCATGTGGAGAGGAAGGTAGGAACATGATCAATCCAGACGCGATATGCGCAAAAGACGCGTGAGGGTAAGAAGATGAACCCTGTAACGTGCGTGCGCGAGAAACAAGCTGTGTTATCTGAACGCTCGGACCTGCGTTCCTGTCGGCTTCACCCCTGCGAATAAAACACCTCAGCGGGCTATCGGTGCGTCGACTGCCTCTTTGACAGTATATGCAATACGTACAAGCTGCCAGTAACCTTCTCACAGGGAATTGGCTTCACGTAACGCCTCGAGGGAGTCTATCTGCAGCGCTGATGATAAACAAAACGCGCAGTCATGCAACGCTTCGTTCGAAAGCGTTTTGCGAGCAGACGATAACTGAAGCGCACGCTCCGGCTGCAGACGGTTTTACGCGCAATAGGAACCTGTGGTAGCCATGTCCGCCACTCAACCTAAAAGAAAAGGTGAGGTCTTGGAAATACGTCTTCACTGATCGTACTGCGCACAGACCGGTTGACGGTCGAGTGGTGGCGGTCGATGGTACGGTCGCCACCAACGCTTCTGTAGAAGCTTCGGTCGCGTAAAACCTACGGTCATGAAGCGAAGGCCGCCTCTTAGTCGTCGCAAACGGGGGTCTGTCGCCAGACGACTTCACAACCAATATACAACACTTTTCGAGAGCTAAAAAGGAGCTCAAAATTCCTCTTTCGTTTAAAAGACCTGTCCGGGTAGGAATACGCTTGCTACGGCGACCATAAAAATAAACCGCACAGCAGCAGCGGCCCTCACGGGCGTCCCGAGTTCAACTGTTCAACTCAGCCATGCAAAACCTTGCCGAGATTCCTCCGACTTCTAGTGTGAGTCAAACACACCCAGCCCATTCAAGGGCGCGGCATAAAAACCTAAGCCACAACCACCCATGGCGTCCACTTTGTGTGGGCGTAGCGTCGTAGCCAAGAAGTCATCATTTGATGCCCGCTTGCTGTGACAATAACTTAGCACAAAACAAAAATTAAGTACACATGCCACCGTCAGCCAATGCTGCCACACTCGCGTGGGTGTTCGCTCCTAACTGGAATTCAAAATGGTAGGAGCACACAGGAGACCAAGACGAAACGATTTTACCTCGGCAGCCTTCTTCTGACACCATGGAAACACATTCGATGACAAATGACACAACTTCAACGTTTAAAACGCACTCGCCAATGCTCAAACACGCTCTTGACACAGGACAATTTCTGAGCGCTCGCCGTGCACGCTCTAGCAAGCCGTTAACAAAAGCCATATTTGATTTCATGGTCGGGAGCAGGGCGCGTTCTATTCGCTACAGTGGACCCCTTTGATTACTTGGTTTGTGCTTGCGCAGAGCCACACTGGGACTACCCTCAAGCCAAGTAGGAAACATATTTCACTCGAAGAACAGCACACCGAAAAAAACGAACCGCCCCGCGCCGGGCATGGCGAACAGCCAGGCTGGGTATTTCAAACTAGCAGTGGGGTTATATAGCTTATGCTTGGGAATGAGTATTGCAGATCAATTTAAGATGGTGCTGCACGCGGAAGATAGCACAAGCCGTACTTTATCAACATAAGCGGCCTCAATACAGCGCGCCTAATATGCCAGGCGTGCTGCGCGAGATTCCGGCCGTTTGTCTGGAGGTGTATCGAATGTTCCACTATATCTAATTTCACACCCCAAGCAGCCGGAAAAACTCGGGATTAAGGGGAACTCGAGCCTTCTAGAATATGGCCCCTAATTTCTTCAAAACTGGCCCGAAGTGGCGGAAAATTTCAATGCTTTACACAGTCTAACAAAACGTGTGGCATATCAGATAAGCAACGAAGGGTACAAAGAATTCCGATAAATCATTTATTAAAGCACAGCTGTTTCCCCGTCGCGGGGAATATTACCTTCATTTGACCGGAGCTGCACTGTGTGCTTGCCAAAACATTGTGACCCAAAGGGCCAAGCGCTGCCCATGGCCACAACTACTAGCCGCAGCCGCGATGCTGGCTTGACGCGTGCGGTTTTCGCAGCTGAGTCGCCGCCTCACTACGTGACTCGCCGCTGGTATGCGAAATTGGTCACGGTGGAGAGCTAGGCCGGGACCTCTGTTCTCGGAGCGTTGCGCGTGATCTGGAGGGTTTGAGACCTCGTTGGCAAGCGGAAACTGCGTCTGACGCCACCTCGGATATCGCCCGGCGAGCTGCTTCACTGGAGAGGGTCCCAAATGCCAAGCGCGCGAAGCTAGCCCCCGACACTGATGAAGAGCCAGCCGTTCGGCTGGGAAAATGCAGGAAGCGGTAGTTCAATCATAGAAAAAGGTAGGCTTTGGACGAATAGTATAATAATTGCAGGTAAATTAAAGATTAACACTCTAATAACAAGACTTGATCAGGCTAAGCCACGCTTTCACTTTGGATATCCAGCATTGCAAATTGAAGTGTATTTGTCGAGCACCTGTTTTTGTTGACATTGCATAGGCGGCTTAAGTAAAAACCATTTTTATAATTGGTACCGTCGATAAAGCGCTGTTTAATTTATAAAGCTTGCAAAAAATAGTATGTGACATGCGCGGAGGCCACAAAATCTAGCAGCAGTGACCTGTCTTCGAGTAGCGATGTGATTGGGCGATGTCCAAGATCGCAAACGAAACTAGCTTTGGTTTGAGTTCATTAGAAAAATATGCTTCTAACCCGAAGTTATTCTAATTAGGCCTTCTCGATACTTCAGGAATCGGCATGCCGTGCTTAAGCAATGTTATTGGCTGTAGAATGCGTCAGATATGCCTGTGAGCGGCGCTTGTAATTGTAACCTGCACTAGCCGAGCGCGAACGCCCTCCTCGTCATCGGATAAGCTCAACTGCGAGGTGATTCGCCCCTACCTCTGAAGCTTCCCTGGCTTGTGCTTGTGCCATAAGAGGTGGTTTCGGTTGATTCGGCACTTTGCCGTCGGTGTTTTTTTAGTTTCGTAGCTGGAGCGCAAGAACTAGTTCCCTGTAGCTGTATGGCGGGGACACACGTGAGTGGTCTACAGCAACCTTTGGCTGGCTACGCATGACGAAAAAAATTCGGTGCAAATAAAAATATCAAGACTGAAATTGGAATGACTACGCTTTCTGCAAATTACCTGTGATAAAAGCACGCCGCTCCCGAATCTGGTGTAAAAGCTCCGGCTCTGATCAGTGGCTTATTCTACTGCTCGCGCATAACTAGGAAATTTTAAATCTCGGATTATAACATCGCTGAGCAGAAAATGATTAAATATTTCATAAGATGCAATGACGATGAGAAATATTTAAAAAATGTTTAACTACTTTTTACGGTCTGTAAGTTCCTATGAAATAACGTCTTGTGCAATGTGAAACTTTTGTGCACTTTGAATAGTTTTCTCGGGCGCTCAAACCAACGTACGGAGGTAGACTTGCGAAATATACGCAAGCAATGATCATGCGGAAATTGCTCGCAGCTCAGAAACTTTTTCTGAATTTCCCACCTTTCATCTCTCGCTGCACCTATAATAACAATTTTTTCTTGCTTTAATGGCTGCTTTTTGTATTTCCGCAAAGCACAAAGGTTATATTTACTTTTTAATTATTTTCACATACTGCCAATAAGATTAGGTTCATTGCTGATGGCAAAAACAGCAAAATATATACACTGGTTTGTCAAAGATGAAAAAATGGGTTTAAGTTCTAGAGATCCCACATCGGGGCGCTTTATTCTGTGCATGCAAAATCAGGACAGAGAGGCAAAAATGAACGCACTTGTCGTTGGATTGCCGAGAACACTTTAAAATTTGTTTCTTTTGAAGACGCATCGTGGAACCGACCAATAATATTTGTCAATATGACATCATTTTAAACAAATCTGTTAATAAGACAAGTTAAAGAAAGCAGTTGTTCTTACAAACAAAAAACGCTACGCTACACTAAGAAAGCAGTTGGCAATCGACACATGAAATCTGTCTATATTTTGTGCAATTTCTTTCTACTTAATGTGACATGAGTGAGCTTCCTCTGGTGGATGACCCAAATGAGGTTATTACGATCCCTCAAGGCTTGAGAGAAGCATGAGTATTTGAAGCACTCGGCAGGAAATCGTTGAGAGAAGGAGGCTTTGCGACCTGTTTCTCCGATTTATTGAAGCGGGTAAAAAAGCCGCGGTTCTTCAGTAGTTGTCGCTTTCCATCAATTAAATGCGCGCATGTCACCTCAGCAGCAAGCTGGAATTCTACATCTTGAAGTAACACAGACTCATTAATAACACATCAAAATGGACAGGTGGAAGCGCTGTAGTATACCTTCGTTTAAATATGTCTGTGTCAAATCCCTGCTACTTCAAGATGTTTAACAACCACACCTTGCATACCGGTGCATCCTTTTAATTCGCGCATCGTAAAAACAGTGGTCGCTTCACAGGCGTCTGCAGCTCATCTTAACAATGTGAATGGGTGTACATGGGTAGGCCAGAAAACAGCAAGTACTGCAGTAAGGGATGCATCAAGAAAATGTGGGGGCGCTAGCCTCAGCAATGCACTTGGAAAACATGTTTACTGCATGTTAAAATGCTTGCTATTTTATTCGCGGTTATTTAGAGAAAAGGTGGTCACCTCAATGTTATTCTGATTATGTCTTATTTGTACTAACCACTTTTTGTCTTGCGTTGCCGTAAAATGTTTGCTAAATACCAGCCTAGCCAGTCACAACAATAACTCTATAAGTTCATATTTCGTGCATTGTGGCTACAAAACTAAAAAAATGGTGCAACGTGCTTTAAATTTGCGATAGAAAATAACGTAGGCTTAGTTTTTGGAAAGTTTAAAGAAATCGTTGGTAGCGTTTTTGTTTCATTGGTCTCCATATTATAGCGAAACGCGCGACTAAACCGAATTCAGAAAACGTTTCTAAATAGTGAACCATTTGTCCTACACAAACTAAAATTCGCACTAAGAACGCAAACGGACGAAGAAATAATACAAAAACTCCAACATTCAAGCTTGTTTAAATGCAGAGGTAACGCGTGTCCCGTCTACGCCTCGTCCTCAGTTTTTTACTGCGCTTGCGTTCTGTGTGAGAGATATAGGGCTCGCAGTTTTGGCAAGTTCTCAAAATGTGCGAATTTTAAAATTTTTGTTGGAAAAACGTTTATGTGAATACCACAAATGAGCATGTAAACAAATTACACAAAGTCTGCACAGAAAACCACCTCTGCCTAAAGCAGGAGAATTGTGTGTTTTGCGGCAGTAAAAGTACGAATTTCTTGCGACTTGTCCAACGTACCTGAGGGTGTTGCCTGGGTGTTGCCAGCGTTGTGAATTTTTTATGAAGGCAGAATAGAAAGTAACCTCAGCCATGTTTTCCCCCGTGCGGAAGAAGATATGTACAAAATCTTCATCGCAATTAACCATGTCGACAGGGCACGCATGTCCCAACTCTTTTGAATACACCCGCCACCCGCTTTAGTGCACACTTGCTTTTTACCAGGTAGAGCTGCAGGCCTGCCGAAACAGCCACTTCGGGCCGGTTTAGAAGAAATCAGTAAAAAGAGGGCGGTCATGATTCTCGCGTGGGGGACGATACCCGCATAAGAACACGTATGTCGCTCAATGTGCTGATCCTCGCTCACAATTACGGTAGGCATAGACTTTACACAACTACAGCTTCCGGAAATGGCAAGAGTAGGTACACGTCTGCCAGATACGTGTGTCAAGGGGGACAAAATTGTGGTGGCGAAACTTCATGATTTACCTAAAGGTATTCTGCGGCACCTACTACCGATTTCACGTAATGTATTATGCAATAACGTCTGTTCTCCCAGCAATCTCCTGATGCAAGTATTAGAAAAACCTTTTCACTATCACTGAAGCTACTTGCGATGAAATATCTCGCATAATCGGTCCCTCTACAACTCAGCCGCGGACTTTGGGACGAAAGCTGCGCACTCTCTCCCGGCGAGGGGGCGTATCTTGGCGTTCTCTTTGGCGGCCTTCGATATATCACAGGCTGGGGTTGTTTCTCTTATTCTCCGCAAAGATGAGGAGTCTTTTTCCGCTATTGGGCCAAAAAAGCCATTCCACTCGATGTGAAAGCTGTCGGAAGTGCAGAGCAATGATTCGCCTTAACGGGCTGTACCGCCGTTATCCTCTTACTGCTACCACCAAATGCAATTCAAATTTCCTGTCTTCGGTGTGTTCGCGCGCCCCCTCCCTGAAACACACCAGCGCGAGTTATGTTCTCTTTGTGCTTTTCTTGCCGCACGTGCCAGCGTTGCGCTGCCATACTTGGCGTTTACTATCGTGAAAACCAACCCAACGGGAGTCCTTAACTGAAGGAACGCGGGCGCTCCCGGTTAATTACGTATATTTTTTCTCAAATGTACCCAAAGTTTTCGTTGCGCTAAACAACGGTATGATGCATGAAAAGCGCCAGAGTTTTACGTGTTTCGAACGCTAATGACTATATAAACTGCGTGGCTTTCGAAGCCTCTGGGGTACGCCGAGAACAACAGCGTTATCCCGGGACGCCGCCTTGGTGCTCTATTTAGTTGGGTCGAGTGAGCGAGCTAGGACGACAAGGCGAGTGCCTAAAGTGCTCTGCACTTAAAAAAAATTACGCCCACCTCCCCTCGCGGGAACCCTGGTGTGATGCTACGCTGAGGGGGGTTCAAGCGCGAGCGGAGAGGAACTGTCGGCCTAAAGGCCGCCGGAGAGCGGCACACCGGTTATATGCGGAGCGCGCCCGAAGGAGAGGAGACCGCGGAGAGAGTGCCGTGGCTATGACGCAACACAATCCAACACAATCCACTTTAATCCAATCCAATCCAATCCAATCCAAATCTTATCCAGTCCAATCCAATGCAAGTCAAGCCAAGCCAATCCAATCGAATCCAATCCAATGCCGCTCGCGAGAGCGTGTTCGCTATCGGAGAGTAGAGGGGGAGAGTGGCTGCGGACAACAACGGACGCACGCAGAAAGGACATGGCCGCCGACAAGAGATGCTCTGAGCGTCGCATCTAAAAGCTCGAGTAAATTAGAGGCCACCACAGCAGGGCGAGTGCTTTGCGACGCCAGTGCAGACTTGGTTGAACGGCCGTATGTCGGCTCACTTACCACCACTCGGGAAGATACACGCAAGCACGATGGCCAGAAGCACGACGCCGATCCCGCACAAGGTGAAACATGCGAACACTAGGGACACGTCCACGTTGTTGAACGTACTAAGCCCTGCAAACCAAGAAACACCACAACCTTTTGTGATGTGGATATTTCACAACCGTTCTCCTTTATGTCAAATCTAAAAAGATTATTACCACCAGAAGAACCAGAAAGTAGGAACCAATTTTCCTACAATTCCCTTCTTCTGAAGACCAGCGGTAGTGTCATTAACAGCTTTAGTACCAGTTTTTCCTGCCATACAGCGGTACTATTGACGGGGCTTTAATCAGTTTTGATGATTATATTATTATTTGTAACCTACAACGCATGCGAGCTGGTGGCGCGTGCTGGAATATTACCAGTAATTGTTCAAAACTGAAATTATTGATACAAGCGCAGTCCAAACAAGAGTTTAAGAGTTTGTGTTCATGCATTCTGCCGTAGAGTGAACAATGATTGAACGCTCTCCTGTCTAGCCACCTTGAAACGGACAGTCGGTGTGATCCGAGCGTGTTCACAATGAAGAAAAAGTTGGTAAATTTTCAATTACCCTTGCACAACATTTGCAAAAATTAGCGGATTATAATAAGTTTTGGTTACCGTTTTTATCTGGGATGGAGAGCAGCGCGATGGCTATGGCATTTTCTACGGTAAGCATGAGCATCATCGAGGTGAAGTGGCCAACGAAAAACTGGCGTTCGTCCAAACCCATGATTTGCTGATAGTCCTGCATACAAAGAATGAGTTCGTTGTGTGATTTTAAATAGACAGTTTTAGTTTCACGTACCCACAAGTTCACGTAAACAAACGTGAGAAGTATACGTAGCCCACACGCATGTAGTTTGAAACTCATTAGCCCCAAGTACGCGACACACGCTGTGCGTAAGGTTGCTCGATATCTAGCGCCATCTATGAACAGACAGAGCCGTTGCTGTAGCCACTTGCGATGGCGCGAGACCATTGCTGTGACGGCGACAAATAGTACTTCGTCACGTTTACCTGCTGCGAAATTGCAATTCTAAAAACAAAACCTATCTGTTGCGTGGAACTTTATATCAGAGTAAGGATGGACATCTTGAGGGCAAAATCAACAGCTTACAACACGATATGGCAGGGAGGGATTAGCAAGAAACCTGTTATCGCTGCGAAGCGGAAGGGCAGGGCGCCGCCATTTCGGTCAACTCTATGTACAGGAGCAACATAAGACCCGCAGTGTAACAATTCGAATCTCACGTACGTACGTAAGATTCACGCAGACTATTTGCGTTCCGAGCATGCGCATTCTTCACCCGTGCAAGCACTACGTATGTAAATCTTATAAGTACAAAATACTAAAACTGTTTAATATTGCTGTTTATTGGAGTACAAATTTTACAGCAAAATATATGAGTGAGGCTACTGGGTCAAGGTGCAGCACAAGGAATGCGCATAAAAATAGCGTAACAATGTACCAATTCTGTTGTATCCCCAGCGTATCTAAAACTACTATGTTACCCTCATAGTGTGGAGTGAGCGCACGAATGTTGAACTTGCGGCCGAAATAGCGGGGTGCCTCACTCCACGAAACAGTAGTTCTGCTGTTGATAACTGCAATTTTTTTCCAACCTCTAGAATGCCTGACTTCAATATATAATTCGAAAAAGATGAAAGGATACAATCACATCAGTTTTATTTAGTCCATAAGGGTACAACAAAATAGTTGCGGGCGAAACTAAGCTTGTGTGGATTCTGTAGGCTTCAGCAGGCTTGTGTGGTAATGGCTTACAACGCGAAGACTCGTGCTTGCACGCAACGCCTAGTTAGAACACACCAGCAAAAAAAAACAGCGGAAGAAAATGTGCAGTAAATACAAATACAAGGCACAGGAAAAATACCCAACGAAAAAAGCGTAACAATAACATTGTTGACCACTGGATCAGCCGTCTACAAAAGAAAGTGTGGCCGATGTCAGCTGACCTCACAAAGGTATCAAATACAGATGATGTGGAAGGTAATTAATATTTGTGCAACATCCTAAAGAACGTATTGGTCACGTGCAGGTATTTCTTGGTTTCAGATACAGAGCCAAGCGTCATAGAGGCAAATACTTCGTGTTCGAGATGTTGCAATCACTTTCCACAAAGATTTTGAAATGACTGTGGGAAAACCGCAGCTGGGTGTCCAGTGGCGCCCGAGAAAAGACGAAAAACCAGGCGTCCGCAATAGCGGCCATCTTTTTCCACCTCGTGCACAAAGCATTGAAGAACCGCGCGCGCTGCATCGCGCAAGCTTCTTCAATTCGAAAGTTTACCCTCTGATAGAGCTGTACACACGTTCACAGGTACAAGAACAAGCTCGCTTCGTCAATAACTCCAACAGTTGTCGATAAAATTGTCCATGAACACAGCACTCTAAATCTGCAGTGCGCCAAGAGTGGAGGCCCGTTGGATGATGATGCCATAGAAGGATTCGATGCAGTCCAGGGCAGGTTCGCAGCAGATGCTGCACTTTATGTTACGGTATGGTGGAGTCCAGGAATGGACAGGTGGAGCCATGTGGACCGTGGTGGTTCAATTGCCATAAGGCAGTAACAGACGGCGTAAGGGCCATTCCAACACGTAATCCCTGCAGTGCAACCTGCTATCGGCGAGTAAGGTCACCGGAAAGGTTTGTACCTCACGCGGGTGGCAGAACTGACGTTTGGCACGGGAGATTTTACTTCTTTTGCATCAGGTTTCTACTACAATCTTCCGGCGGAAAGTATTCGGGATGCCATGCAAGCTCTCAAGGACTACTCAGACTGACGCCAATAACAACTTTGCCAAAAAAGGCCTAACTGAACACGATTGTTGAGCTGGTGCACCAACACCGCTCTGTCTGTGAATGTAAGTCGCCGTGGTCGGTGAAGGCGCTCAGCTAGCCTGGTACATGGGGTTTGTTTTATGAAGTACAACCGTGAAAGGCACAGATGCTGAATAAAAAAAGCTCAATCCTTCGTTGCAGCTACTGCAGCTAACCGACAACAAACAATTCGGTCGCCTCCATAACCTAGTACCTAGCCAGGCCACGCTCCAAGCATCTCGCCTACATGAAGGAGACCCAGATGTGGTAATTGTGTATTTAGATGGAAGCGTGAACAATGACTGGGTGCTTGCTGCACTCATCTACCCCCAGCTGCCGGAGATTGACCACACTTGATCTTAGAACATGTTTTGAAGTGGCCAATGGGGCACGAATTTCGACGACCAGCGGCGAAAAATGGCCCGAAGACTAGGGGAAGATCCCCAATGGGATACGCGCAAGAGAGGCTGGAGGAGTAGGAAGAAGACGACTGTGTGGATGGGGGGGAAGATTTACGATGAAACGGCTGCGGCCTTAAGTAGTCTCCTCAGTCAAGATGTCAGTGCCATGCGAGACAACCTATTCCGGAAACGGCACGACGGGCTCGGCACTTCGCTCGGCGTTCCGGTGTGGGTGTGACCCGGGCCCTAGTTCCCAGGCACCCTTTTGTCCCCGCCGTTCCGGGGGCCAGCAGGCGGGCCCTGGCCACTGCACTCGCGCCGCGCTGGCGAGAGCGACAAGGAGACCATGCCACGATCATCGAGGCGACTCCGCTGCGCCGACAGTAGCCGACCGCACCGCAAGTCCAGCATAGGACAATTGGTTTTTTTTCGCGTGCGTATTCTGCCTTCGTGTTATGTGAACCGTCCCGTACAATAGTGTAGTTCCTTCTGCAGTTTATGTATTATGTCCGTGTCTGTCCTTTCGCCTTTCGAATATCGCCTGTGTGTACTCATGTGCGACAACCTGTCTCCAATACTCTAAAGGAAATCTAACGTGGCCCACCCCTTAATAAATATAGGGGAACCTACCAGTTTGGATGGTGTTACACGAGGGGAAATTTTAATGTCGTGGTCGTAGACGCAACGGCGCTGCGGCATGGACCTATATAAGCTAATAGCGTCCGGAACGCATCTAGGCCTCTCAGGCGGGGAGCTTAATTCAACGTGGGTCGAGAACGAACGGGTGCTGTGGACAGAAGAACAAGCACCAAACCTGATGCAAAGTAAGAAGCGGACAAATGGAGAGACATCTCCTAGAGCGCAGACTTCGTCTGCAGGAAGGGGCGCTAAGGCAAGAGCCAGTGACAGATAAGGGTGCGGCTTCCTCATCAACACCCGCTGTTACCCCCCAGAAGCTCTTGCTCATGTTCGACGAGCGGCGCGACAACCTCCATGCCTACCGGCATTGTTTCGAACGCGTAGCGACTGGACAGGGCTGGCCGTAAGAAAAATAGGCCACTGCCGTTAGGATGCGCCTTACTGGGGAGGCGCTTACCGTAATTGTGAGAATGACCGCAGACGACGTACTGGACAACCAAAACGGAAAGAACGCCGTGCTACAACGCTTCCAGCTCTCGGTGCAAGGGTATTAAGAGAAATTTAGGACAGCACGTGGCTCAAGGGGGAGAGAACTAAAAGTAGCTGGCCTTTCGGCTCACTGGATATTTTGACCATTGGGTTGAGCTGGCCTAGGTTCCGAAGACTTATGACGCTGTGTGGGAGCACAAGATTTCGGACTAGTTCCTCCGTTACTGGAGCTCGATGCTAGACGTTTTCTAAAGAAGAGGGAGCGGATGTCTCTTGCGACGCTGGCAGCGTATAGGAACCGCTTTCTTGAAGGCCAGTGTTTGCAAAATCTATTCGAAGATGCTGATGATGCGGGAGACCCAAGACAAGAGAAGAACGACCTGAAAGAGCGCGAGCCAAGAACGTCTTGATGTCAAGAAAAGGCCACTTGCAAAGTGCTTCCTGTGCGACCGAGTGGGTCAACATGCTGCGGATAGTCGCAGCACAGAGAAAGTCTTTCCGAAGTGCAAGATATCCTGAAACCTCGGGCCCACGACAGAAGTGCCAGCCTGGGTATAACGAGGTAGTTGCTTGCGCGCTGGCCAAGCATTTTTCAACTCTTCATAGCTGCCCCAAACCTCAGCATTCTCAGAAATACAACAGCCAGACCCAAAAAGGGCCTTTACACGATGCGTGAAAGCCTCTTCATTACCGTCGAAGGCATGCTCGTAATCGAAGGACGCTTACTCGGGAAACGAGCAACCGATCTAACGAACTCAGGAAGTAATATGGCCATTGTACGGGGAGCGCAGCTTCCTGATGACGGTTTTAAGGAAGCACTAGACACGCGCGTCTTCTAGACGGATCTGGAAAGTGCCTTTCGGTGGCAGTTATTCAGACGTTTTGGTGAAATAAGCGGTGCTTGCATGAAAAAGCGAATTTACGATTTTGTAACCGGCAATCTCCCAGCTGTGCGGGACTTTCAGAATCGATAATTGAATTGGAAGCGTAGGAACTCGCTATTCCAAACGCCGGCACCGATAAGCAGTCACAAGACACCCGTGTGCAGCAGCAATACTTCAGATTAGGTTGCCACCATCGCTCAAACAAAGGACAACTTCCCACCATTACAGGAGTCACCAATTAACCCCATTACATGTTACTCATGATCAACGCGTTGAGGAGCAGCGGAAAGCCTCCACCTTAAAATGTCGCTTCCGCAAAACGAGTAAGACCTTCTTACCCGGAAGCAACCGTTATAGGTTTCTCTATGATCAGAATATTTTGTACAGGCAATACGAACTCGCCACTGCCAGAACATGTAAAGCACATGTGGTTTCAAAACCCTATCGGGGCGACATTTTCCGAGTACCCCACAAGAACATCGGACACGGTAATCAAGGTGTCCAAAGAACAAGGCATCGTGTTCAAGAGAAATTCCACTGGCCCGGTTTCCTAGGTGATGCAAAAGGCTTTGTTAGTTCTTGCAACATACGTCGATCAACCATATCTGACTCGCGAAAGTCCAGTATCTGTTCGCCATATACGAGGCAGTGACGTACGTCGTTGTTAACCATGTGCAAAGATTTCTTGGAACCACGGACCAAACACCTCACTCGATGTTCGGGTTCCGCCCGCACCTCTCAGCTCAGGACGTACTACTGCAGCTGAAGAACATACTTGAGGCAGCCAGTTGCACCACACTCAAAGCGATCCTGGCTTTAGACTTGAAGTGTGTGTTCGACAATGTAACACACGAAGCAATCCTCCCAAATCTTGGTAACCTGGGTTGCTGAGAGAAGAAGTACTCCTTCATCAAGAATCTTCTGTCGGATAGAACTGCGATCATTGAAATTGGCGAGATCCAGTCTTCCCCCATACAGTGTGGCAGTCGTGGTACACCACAAGGGGCAGTTCTATTGCCTCTACTTTTCAACATAGCCATGATAGGCATTCCCGACAATTAGAGAAAATCCCCAACATTAAGCATGCCCTCTATGCGGATGATATAGCGATCTGGATTATCAAAGGTTCTTCTGGCGTTATGCAAGACAGCCTACAAACACCAGCGGAGGTCGTCGGCACCTACGCCAGCCGATGCGGTTTAACTTGTGCCCCGTAAAAGTCACAACTCATAATATTGCAAAATTGCCTTCGGTACTCTTCAGACAGCATCAAAATTTGCCTCGACTGCATACTCATCAAACCGATATCCTCAATCAAGATATGAGGAATGACGTACTAGGAAAACTGCAAAAATACCTTGCTTATTAACAGGCTTCAAGAAACCACAGCTCTAATTGTTCGGACGCTGCGGCGGATAGCGAGCAGGAGCCATGGAGTAAAAGAAAACAATATGGTCCGTCTTGTGCAGGCCTTCGTCATCTTCAAGATCGTTTACATGACTCCTTATGCGTTTTTGGGGGCATCGGAGCGCGAAAAGCTAGACATACTTGTCAGAAAGCCTTATAAAAAGCCCTGGCGTTTTGGCGAGCAGCTCTACCGTACGACTCAAGGCATTGGGACTGCACAACACCATCAAAGAGCTCATAGAGGCCCACCTAACGGCGCAGAAAGTTAAACTAGGAGCCAGCCAAATGGGTAGGGAAACGCTAGCTCAGCTTGGTTACACGGCGCCGCACATCACGAAAAACGCAGTGGACATCCCGCCTGAACTAAGCACCAAACTTCTTGTCCGTCCAATACCCCGGAACATGTCCCCTCAACATCATATGGGAAGACGGATAGCAAGAGCTACTGCGCTAGAAAAACAGTACGGAGGACACCACCACCTCCTCGTTGCAGACCCGGCGGAATACGCAAGGTACGGGGTAGGATCGTCAGACGTTACCTCCACAACCGACCTCTTTTCCAGTGTAACGCTTCGGTCGTCTAACACTCAGCAGGCTGAAGAGACGGCTATCACCCTTGCCTTCTCCCAGACAAAGGCCAAAGAAATTCTTACGGACAGTCAAGCCGCCTGCCGAGCATAACAAGCAGGTTGGATTTCAAGACAAGCGCTTCGGGTTCTACTTAAACAACGATTACAGTAGCAGGTCACAATAATTTGGACCCCAGGCCACTCTGCTCTTCCCTACAACCAGACGGCACACGTCCTGGCCCGAGAACTCGCCCACCGGGTACCGCAAGAAGAGTTGGAGCGAACCTGATAACCACTCCTCACGTACGCCCACATCACCCAACATTACCAACTAGCGAGACATCTCTATCCATGAGTCACCGATCAGGCCACGAAACGCCATGAAGTCATGCTGAGACAACTGGCAACAAATACGTACCCACACCCAAGAAGACTACGCGCATCCATACTACTCTCTATGATTTTCTATGTACTTATTGCCAAGCCCCAGGCACACGCTACCGTATTATCTGGGAATGCCCTCTAAACCCAGGTCTTCCCCCCATCCCGAACCCCTCACGCGAGCAGTGGGAGAGTACGCTGGCCAGCTCCTGCCCTGAAACGCAGCTTTTGCCAGCGGAAAGAGCGAAGACAGCCGGCAGTGCCAACGGAGTCTTGGACTGAAGACCCCGACCAGAAATCTGCTCACTTCAACTGTGATTAAAGTTTCTCTCACTCTCTCTCTTCCCTTATAGCCGCATCTTCCGCGCGACACGAGATTGACGAAGATTCGAGAAGTACGGAGGGTGTCTGTCTATGAGCGGGATATATAGTTGCTAATGCAGCATGAATGCCAGTGAAAAACGTTACTACCGTTCGTAATCACGTGAATCGGTTTTTGCTAACACGTTTAATCTACATTTCCATTTACGAGTTTTGGCGTTCATCTCCTTTTGTGTTTTCACTGGGTTGGCTTGCCTTAATTGCTATACATGTGACATTTACGCCTGAGCGACTTGTTATTGCCCTAAGTGAAATACCCGTGGCTTCCGTATTTCTTAGATGTACATTCATTTTTGGTGATTTTAGTGCTCACTACTATTCGAACTCATCGAACCGGTTGAATGGTGGGGTGAGCCAGCGAATAGGTGTGCACGGCAAATGTTTTTAAAACAGGGGGTCATTGTGGTGAAGTGGCCAATGTGGCACAAATTTCGACGAGCAGCGGTGCGAAATTCCCCGTAGACCAGAGAAGATCCCGAATGGGATACCCGCAAGACTGCAGGCAAGAGAAACAGGAAGACGGCTGCGTGGAGGTGCGGGAAAATGTGCGATCGAACGGCTGTGGCCGTAAGCCGTCACCTCAGTCGAGATGCCCGGGACACGCGAGACGACCAGTTCGGGACATGGCACGACAGGCTCGCCATCCCGCTCGGCGTTCCGGTGAGGGTGTGGCCCCCGCTTTGAGTTCCCCGCGCCCGTTTGTCCTCGAAGCTCCCGTGCCAGCAGCCGGGCCCGGGTCGCATCACTCCCACTGGCGAGAGCGATAACGCAACTTCCCCACGAACCGTGAGGCGATGCCGCTGCGCCGAGAAACTCGGCCGCACACAAAGTCCGAAGTAGGCCTTTTGGTTTTTTTTGTGTGCGCATTCAGCCTTAGTGTTGCATGATCCATCCCGTACAATAGTTTCGTTCTTTCAGTAGCTTATGTACTATGTCCATGTTCGCCCTTTCGATTTTTTATTACAATAGGCTGCGTGGACTCATGTTTGACTACCTGTCTCCAGTACTCTGAAGGAAGCCCACCTCTTCATCTCGCTGAGCTAACCCAAAATACACGATGGGATGTCCGCAGCACTACTCATTTTCCAGTCAGGGCCATACTGCGCACTACTCTTACCCATCATCTCTACACAAGCCATATAGAAAATCCGTCGCGTGGCACAAGCCGCATCGTTCGCAGATGCCATTCACCACTTGAGAGTCGCATACGTAAGGCTAACCTAGGAAACGAACTTCACGTAGTAGCATTTGCACAATTGTCGCGCCGTAACACTTGGCGACTTTCCCCCGACTCCGAAACCGTCGAGCCTAGAATCATGCGTGGCTCAATGTTTGGACGAGAAAGTATACTACAGACTTGCAAAAAACAATACTCATGTGCATTGCAGCGAATATTGTTGAGCGTGAAAACAAAAAGCGGCCACAACAAGATCGACGTTCCGGTTTTACTGTGGCGTTCTCGCAACGGAAGACAACAGTCCTGGCGTAGCGTGCCAAGGTTGCGGGTTCGCGTGGCTGCGGGGTTAGGAGGCAGCGGGGCAAGAGAGGCTTTCATCCAAGGAGCTCTTCGGGCCAAAAAACCGGACCGTCCCCGCTTCCCACCTCCGACCCGAGGTCCAGTTTTTCGCGAGCACTCCTCTGGAGCCACGAGTGCGCCCTCCGAGGCGTCGCAAAGAAAACGGGAGCTGGTACGCGCAGTGGGTTACCGCGGGGTGGTTGACCCCATACGCCAGGGGTGTCGGCCGGTTGGGCCATAGCCGCTAGCGTGCACTCGAAATGCGAGAGGGGGAAGCGCGCGGTTGTGGTCCCCACACCACTTATCAGTAAGTACTGTTCTGTAAATCCCCATACAATGGGTACTCCGTTCAGCTCTAGCTGGCAGCACCGAAGAAGCAGACATGACTATTCGCCCCTCTAGCGTGATGTTCTTGCTGCAAGTACATCGCCGTTTGCCAGCCCGTTCGTTTCGTGGCACTAGAAAACCACGTGATATTGGCGCCGGAGTTTAAAATTCGATCTCCCCCCTCCGCCCCCGAAAACGTTCACTCACCAAACTTTAACCAGCACAACAGCCCTTCTGTTCTTTTACCTTTTCTGTCTTCTGGTGAGGTAACTTTATGTACGATAACATGAATATCCCTCGATAAATACACTCAATAAGTCTACCGACTTTCCAAAACGTTAGCACCTTGTCATGATGATTATCTCTAATGGCGCAAGGGCATCGAGGCCAAAGAGCGCCAAAAGCGTGGGTTGTGTCTCAAGTGCGTTTTACGCTGCATGCTTTCGGTAAAAGATGGTTACGTAAAATTGCTGTATGGGGCCAACTCTTGTCAATAAAAATGCAGTGAAACTAGTCGAGAGCATAGGAAAAAACTTGGACTGAAACTTAGGGAGCCTCGGGGAGAGGTTTTGCCTAGAAAAAAAGGGTGAGGCCCCTGAGTCACGGAAAAGTACCTCAGCAGTGTCCAAAATACTGACGGACAAGCTGTGGCCATGTCCGATAAGAAATGTTCCTTAAAAAAATCAACCTCAGCCATGTAGTCTTAAACTTTTTATAACCAGTTATTCCTTTATCAGAGAGAAAGCGTGCCGGGTGTAGCGGCATGTGTTGTGTGTATTGATTAGCGAAGTGTCTCTGTCTGTGTTTCCAGTGGTCTACCTTCAACTAGTATATGGAGTACACAGAGAAATCCTCCACATTTATCAAACCTTTTTCGCGTTGTTCCCTTCAAAAGTATCCATGTGTGCCATCTGTGTGCCCTATTCTTAAACGACAGAGAGAAACTTCTACAGATCTTTGTAGTTTTCCGGTTAGGTGTCTGCCTATGTGTAGTTTTTTTCATGAAGTTTTTCTGTCTGTGTGTCCCAGTGTTTCGGCCACAGTTCTCGGTGTTTTATTTAAATAAGCGATTTGAGGTCGCAGTAAGGCACTGACACAATGTCCACATTTCTACGGAGAGCAGAAGCAGCTGCCTCCGTATGAGCACCGTCATTTCGCGCTATTCCATAATGGCCAGGAGCCATGCAGCCTAGGATTTTGAGCTTCAGCGAGTATGCTGACATGATAGTGTTTATGGGCGAGTTGAACACTGCATTCTTAAGGGGCTTCGCTAATGATAGGCCTGTCCCTAGACCCAGCGAATCAGGGTATATGACTGAGCAAACATTTCCTTTTTTATTATATGTTCTACAGCTATCGCAATACCTTGGGCGTGGCCTGTGGAAATGCTAGTGTTAGGATTTAGCGTTTTTCCATGGAGAGGTTCAGTCCATGCAGAGCACATGATACAGCAGAGTGTTTTTGATGTATCTGGTAGTACTCTGTACATTTATACTTATATTGAAGGGTTACGAAATGTTGACGGATCAAGGCACAAGCTGCTTTGTTCTTGTGAGTTCTTGTAAAAGTCATGCCCCACACCACTGGCGCTAGCTTGCAAGGGGCTATAACATAAGACAAAGTCGTTTTGTAGGCATCTTCGAAAAAAATGTCCATGTTGGAAGCGAGAGTGTCTGCAGTTATCGTGTAAGGCTGTGGAAGTGAAGGACTTTTATGGAATAAAGATACAGTGGATGTGTCATGCATTAAGACGTTCGATTGATGCTTTACGAGTGAGGATGTTTTTACTGCGTATAGCAAGGCTGTGTAGGCACGCTGATTTTCCGGTGACCAAATATCTGATTCAACATATAAACTGTTTTTTGGGCTGCAACGAAAAGCACCAGCTACCTGTCGCAGGCCTAAATGGTAAACAGGATCCAGCAGTTTCAGCGCAGCCTTTGGGGCTGACTCATACACTGCGCTACCGTGATGAAGTCTGGATCTGATAAGGCTGTTTAATGTTGTCAATAGGCTTGACCTATCCATGGCATAGAATTGGCGAGAAATATTCTTAAGAATTTTGAGTGCTTTTTATACATTTTAACGGTAGTTTATGAACGGTATGAGATATAATTTCTTATCCAGAAGCACATCCAAACATTTATGATCTTTTTTTATTGTAATGATTTTTCCATGAAGACTCAATCATGGGTCCAGCCGCACGCCTCACTGCTCTTTCACGCCGTCTGTCTCGCCGTCTTTCTTTCTCGCCGTTCTTTCACGCCTCGCCGTCTCCCTTAAAGTCAAAACCGCTTTCATTTGCGCCCCTCGAGAGGCTGTTCACTCCTAGTGGATTCGTCTCTCAAAAATATACAAATTGCGTGATTTAAAACTGACCAGAATGTCATCCACATAAACAGAATAAAAAAGTGAGCGGTGTAAAACTTTACCGGAGGAGTTCGTTTTGACTATAAAGAGTGAGCAACTCGGAGCGCCTCCTTGGGGTACACCATTTTCTTAAGTTGACACTTTCGATAAAACATTTCCAAGCCGCTTGCGATATCTCCCGTGCGAAAGGTAGTCCTATATATTATTGTGACATTGGCAGTGAAGGTACTTTCCGTAATAAAATTTATTAGCATGCAAATACAAGCCCTAGCTAAGGCAGCTACAATGTCAAAGGAACAGCGCGCAAGTCCACAAGGCACTCAGCGTCGTCGTCTGCTTTTTTCAATGCTATGTACCACTTTGGCTTACGATCAGTGCAGTGGCCCATATCGCTGGATGAGAGTGGCCATAACTGAACACCCGGATAATTGTCGCTCCTTCATTACAGTCCTTTCCTTTCCCAAGGTGCAAGAGCCCCTGACATAACCTCCGACGGCCGGAGCACCGTTTCGGCGCAAACGACGGAACGAGGTTAGAGTCAGCTTGGACCGTGGGAAGGGTACGGCTTCAGACGGGAGACGTGCACTAGTTAAATCGTTGAATCCAATGACGGCGAAGGTGTCAGTGGTCATATTTCGTAGGCCACCAGAGTTACCATGCGTAGGATGCGGTAAGGGCTCGTGAAACAGCACAGAAGGTTTTCGTATAGGCCGACGTGGCATGTTGGTGTCCACAAGAGTACTAAAGTGCCAGGGGCGAATTACACATCGCGATGGTGCTGGTCATAGCACCCCTTCTGGGCTGGTTGTGCTGTCGACATAGTGGCGCGGTCAATCTGGCGGGCCAAATAAGCCTCCACTACTGAATCCCGTGCGTATCCGATTGTCAACGTCTACAAGTTAAGACAAACGGTGTCCAAAAATAAGGCAGCGTTGCTCCTAAAGGGGCGAAATAAAGGAGAGCAGACAGCAGCGTCGGAGCGAGAATTATCAGCAAACGTAGCGTAGGTTAGTGGTACGTCCCGGTCACGGTCTTCGGTTGACACGTACATGGCGAGAATATCCGTGAGCGTGTGGTTAAAGAGTTGAGGAAGTTCGTTTGTATGTGGGTAATATGCGGTGGTAAGGTTGTGCTTGGTACGGCAGGAACGAAGGTGGTTATAAATAACTTGAGAAAAGAAGTGCTGCCCACGTTCCGTAAGCAGTTGACGAGGAGCCCCGTGGGGCAAGATTGCAGGAGGAAGTCGGCTACGTGTGTGGCACAGCTGTTGTGGAGGGCTCGTGTGAGAGCGCAAGCGTTGAAAAATCGGTGGCGACAACAATCCACTTGCTTCTGGACCAGGACAAGGGGAAAGGGCCGACAAAGTCCACTCATACACGGAAGAATGGCTCTGCAGGGACATTGATTGGTTGAAGGGTGCCGGCTTGAAGAAAACGAGGCATTTTTTTGATGTTGGCAAAGGTACCAAGCCGTGACGTATCACCTCGCGGACCGGTAAAGGCCGGTGCCGACGCATGTGGTCGCAAGTCCTAGCCACGCCAAGGTGACCAGCTGTAGGCGCGGCGTAAAGCTAGCGGAGGACGTAAGAGCGGAGAAACTGAGGCACAGCAAGTACCTCGTCAGACCCGTCCTAGCGAAAGCTTCGGTGGAACAAGACGCCATCACGGAATATAAATGCTGCATACAGGGGTCGGCCGGCTCGGAGCTGAGGCGTTCGATGATCTTGCAAAGTTACAGATCACGGTGCTGATGGTCAGCAATGTTGAGCAAGTCCGACAAAGCGAATACACTGCAGTCGTCGTCATTGTGTCGGGATCAGGTTGGGTCGACAGGGTGACGAGAAAGGCGGTCGGCGTCCCTGCGCATTCGACCACACTTGTACACGACCTAACAGTCGTATTCCTGTAGCCGTAATGCCCAACCAGCAAGTCGTCCGGGGGGGTAATTCAGAGTGGAAAGCCAGCATAACGCATGGTGATCCGTGACTACAGCTAATGATTTCCCGTACAAGTACTGACAGAACTTGTTTACAGCCCACACAAGTGCGAGCCATTCACGCTCACTGATAGAATAGTTGCGTTCGGCAGGGTCAAAAGACGACTGGAATAAGCTATCGCTCCGGTGGGACCAGTTTGTTGCTGGGCAAATACAACTCATATGCCATGCCCACTTGCATGAGTACAAACTTCTGTCGGAACCGTATCATCAAAATGGGCAAAAATCGGAGAACGTGTAAGATGGGCAATGAGAGAGGAAAAAACCATGGCTTGCGCAAAGCCCAACGAGAACGAGGTATCGGCCTTAAGAAGATCCGTGAGTGGAGGGTCTATGCCCTCGAGGTTCTCGGCAAAGCGGCGGAAGTAAGAAAAAAGGCCGACAAAGCTGCGACGTCCTTCGCAGATTGAGGGACAGGAGACTTTGACGGTGCGCACATTGTAAAGATCAGATCGCACACCAACAGCGTCAACCACATGTCCCAGGATCTTAAGTTTTCGGCCACCGAACTGGCATCTAAACGCGTTGAGGTGGAGGCCGGCACGACAGAAGACCTCAAGGATGTCCGAAAGACGTTGCAGGTGTGTCTAGAATGTTGGGGCAAACACGGTGACATCATCCAAGTAGCAGATGCAATTCGACCACTTGAAACCACGCAAAAGCGAGCTGATCATCCTTTAGAATGTCGCAGGTGCATTACAAAGACCGAAAAGCATGTCCTCAAAGTGGTACAAGCCGTCCGGTGTCACAAAAGTGGTATTTTCGCAGTCCATCGCGTCCACAGCAATCTTGCAATAGCCAGATCTTTGGTCAATAGACGGGAAATAGGGCGCACCGTGAAGGTAATCGAGGGCACCGTCTATGCGGGGAAGGGGGGGGGGCGGCGCTGGTAAACGTGCTTCTTGGTGAATTTATTTAAATGCCGGACGTCAACGCATATGCGCCACGAACCATGTTTATTTTACACCAAGATGACTGGTGATGCCCAGAGACTTGAAGGTTCAATGGCTTCCTTGTTCAGCATTTTCTCTGCCTCGTTTTGTATGATTGTTCGTTTCGTATGAGACACGCGATATGGTCCCCGTGTACAGGGCCCGGTAAAGGCCCGGCAAGTAAAGGCGCCGATGCACGCGGTCGTGTCTCAGAGCTACGTCAACGTGACAAGCTATAGGCGAGGCGAGAAGCTAGCGGAGGACGTCAGAGCGGAGATTCTGAGACACAGGAAGTAGCTCGCCTGTCCTGTCCTCGCGAAAGTTTCGGCCGAACAAGACGCAATCACGGAACATAAATGCACGCGTAGACGATGCGTTACCTTCGAAGACTGGCCTACCGGACGGTCGGGCAAGTCAAGGATGTCCCGGTAGGGTGCAAGTAACTCGTGCAGTTGGCGAGCTTGTGAGGCGGAAAGGACCGATGACATCATCTTTGTTAAGTCATTGGAGGTCGGCGGATGATCTTTCAGACCGTCGGGAGCACTTGTAGAGACATCAGTGGACACAGAAGAGAGCTGGCATTCATCGAGGGTACAAACAGTGGCCAGTGACATTCCCTGTGCAAGCACGTGGTAGGAAGGACCAATATTCAAGAACGGCAACCTTATTTGATTTCATGGGACTGTGACGACTGCATAAGAAAGCGCCACGTTGTGCCGTAGGAGGACATCACTAAGAGGGTAATGTACTAGCCGTCCGGGACAGGTGTGAACGTGGACAAAAGGACGTAGGTTATGCCTTTTGGAGCTAATCGAAGGTGTTCGGCAGGCAATAGACGGTGATAAGGTTCAGTGTCGGCACAGGAGCGATCGGAAGGCCAAGATGAAGGATACCGGAGGCGCAGTCTATGGGGGCGGCGTGGTCAGTAAGAAAGCCAAGACCAATAATAGTGTCATGAGAGCATTCGTCCAAGACGGTGAATAGGACTGAAATTTGGTGTCTGGCGATGCCAACTCGAGCTGCGCAGAGAACTGCTGCGGCGGGCATCTGGCCGTCGGCGACTCGTACAAGGTCACATGGAGCATGCACCATAAATTTGTGGTGGTGGCGGCGAAGGTGCGAGCTTATAACCGAGATGTTCGCGCCTGTGTCTATTAGGGCGTCCACCCGAATACCGTCAATATCAACTCCCAAGAAATTGTGTTTTGTCGTATTAGTGAAGAGAGCATCTTCGGGCAAGTCCGGAAATGCAGCATCACCTCCGGCGTAAAGCGGCGGCGTAAGAAGCAGGTGGAGAAGGGCGGCGAGGTTGGGGCGAACGAGACTGGCGACGTTGTGGAGACGGGGAGTGGCCAAAACGAGTGCTTACAGAACTGCCAGTAAGGTCACGTTTCTGGTAACCAGGCACAAATTGGTGGGTCCTTTCGCTGGAGTAGCTTGTATCAGGAAACCTTGGCCGCGGCGGCGACGATCAGCGGTAACGGCAGTACAGAGACACATGTCCAACGCGAGAACAATTAAAGCAGATTGGCCGGTCGTCAGCGGTGCGCCATTCCGTAGGGCTACGGCGGCGGCAACAGGGTTGGGCGTAGTAATGGTGCGGCATTCTGCTCTCTAACAAGGAAGTGGAGGAGATTGCGGACGTGTGTGAGCACACAAGAGCACACACAGGATGAATGACCAGGGGGCGAATTGTCTAAAACGACGGGGCAGCGCCATGCAAATGCATGTGTTCTGGGGTTGGGGCCGTCGCTTTGGGGCTACTTGCAGGGGCAATCACCCCAGAAAAGCGCTGTGGCAAGGGCTCGAAGTGACACCCACTGCCCCCCCCCCCCCCCCCGTCGTTTCACTTGTCGCGCTTCGCGCCCTTGCCACAGCGCTTTTCTGCGGTGATTGCCCCTGCAAGTAGCCCCAAAGCGACGGCCCCAACCCCAGAACACATGCATTTGCATGGCGCTGCCCCGTCGTTTCAAAACGACGCCCGTTTTTTAGAGAATTCGGCCCCAGATTGCTAACTTCTTCACGCACGACTTCCTGGATAAGCGCTGCAGTCTGGGTATTTCAGGCATGGCCGTATCGAGGCGCCATAGTCGGAGTCATGGTCTCTATTTCAGGGCGCACTAGCGTCGTCAGAGGATCGGCATGAGTCGGCAGGTCATATGTCGCCGGTGAACGGGGTGGCTGGCGTTGCTACATCCGCTCACGACGATGTTACCGCGGTGTGAGGGAAGCGCGTGAAGGATTTCGTTATGAGACGTACTTCGCTTCTTCAAATTGGCGGCATTCCTTCACGGCACACTCAGCCGTCCCGCACTCTTTGGAAATCAGCAAATTAAAATCATCGTCGGCAATGTCCTTAAGGATGTGCCCAGCCTTGTCCGATTCCGGCATGCTGGGGTCTACTTTTGATAAGAGAGCAAAAGGTCTAGCGTGCAAGCCACATAAGACGTGGTGGATGACTAGACGCGGGAAGAGAGGCCTTTCTTTGCTAGAAGCTCGCGCGCCACGAAGACGAAGTTGCGAACAAATCACGCAGTTCATGTTTACAGCGATCCCATCTGGTGAGCTTCGCTTCGGTGGTTTGGAACCACACCACAGCGGGTGTTCTAGATGTAAGGGGAGATTTTCCAACATAAAATTGGCCGCGTATCTGCTCCTTTCGTTGCAAATGCCGTCAAAAGACGATGGTCTTTATCGGCTTTTGCGAAGTAAATGCCTCCCTTCGCTTTCACGCTCACCTCTCATGTTGTTCATCTTGCGTCGCGCTCCTCCCAAGGTAAAGACTCCAAAGGTTTGCTTAAATCATTTTAAATTTCCCGCGTTCCACTGCTCCAAACCGAGTGTCTCGATGCGAACACTGCCGTACGGCGAAGACGCTCGTTAATCGAGGCGCCCTACTTCAACGTTTATAGAACCGCGTTTCCCTACTCCACGTGCGTTGCAAGCAGAGCGTGGAACATATCTAGTGGAACCTTGCGTAACTGTTGCCGGTTGATTTCTTAAAATGGCGCCAGAAGCTATAGTGGCGCGGGCGACAGCAGGCGACGGCGGAGTGAATTCTTTTTCTGCAGTTGATGAAGTGTTTAATTTCGCAAAAGTCTAGCATGTTTGATTTTTTTATAAAGGAACACTGCAAATATCACTTCTGTATTGATTTGTTGTCTCATATTTGCGTAATGTCTTATTCTTGTTCAACAATGTTGACAAGTATGAACATTACACCGGACATAGACGGGTAGACTTAGCTATGACTATATAAGACTATTGCGCAGGCATTCTTTTGCTTTGGCCGGGTGGCTGAATCGAGTCACAGACAGACAGACGGACAGACATACAGACATACAGACAGACCAAAATTTCTGGGTTTAAGTAGCCCAAGAAAGACTATCGTCTTTAAAAGTGTCATCTCCCGTTTGTGGGTACTGACGCGCTCGTACATGCTGAGCCATTGATCAATGCCCACATCGTCAGTGCCAGAGAAAAAGCCGGGGTCGCGAGGTGGGGAGACAATGACTATCACGCTCCCGGGTTGGTGGCATCGTCCAGCGATTGGTGTGACGTTCTCGCTGAAGCTCCGTGTTGTGCCAAGACTAGTGGGACATTGGTACGGAACTTGCAACTCAACCACAAGATGTGACGTGGCAGTGAAGAAACTGTTGGTAATAAAATGTGTGAACAGGCAAATACAAGCCGCAGCTAAGGCGGCTTCAATGTCCAAGTAACAGCGCGCGCGTCCCCAAGGCTCTCAGCGTCGTCGTCCCCTTTTTCCAAGGGTTTGTACCAGCTCCGCTTCCTATCAGTGCAGCGGCGCGTATTCCTGGAGGAGAGGTTGGCCATAACTGAACACCTGGATACTCTTCGCTCCTTTATTGAAGTCATTTCCTTTGCCAAGGGGCAAGAGCCCGTGACAATATTTAGCATATTGCCACAAATTTCAAACGAGCAGAGATCCAGTAAGATACTATGATGCCATGTAGTGTCATAACCTTTTTCCCTGTAAGAAGATAGTCATGCAGTGCTGCTTATGTAAAAATATATTCCTTGCATAAGACTAAACGACCACGACACTGTCAGTTGAGCACCTTTCTGACCAAATGCCTGCCTGGGTATTCTCTAAAGTTTTATTATATTCTAAAAAGTACACTAAACGTCTGTTAATCATTTTTTTTCAGACAGCTTGCACTGGAAGCTCGTCAACGCATTCGGCCTAAGCTTCATGGTAAAAAGTTGCCTTTCCACATTTTAAGATTGAAATAACAATAGACTCTGTTCAAGATTTTTGGAGACGTCCTGTTTGCCGTATATTATTGAATAAATGAAGAATTGTAGCTTCGTTGTCTGTGTGTGTATTTTTTATCATTTCGTATGTGATACTGTCCGTGTCATGTGGTAAGAAGGTTTGGGCTGAGAAAAGGAAGAGCCCATACGCGATGGGGGATAAGCCCGGGAAGAAGATGGTTGAAGAAAAGACGAAGAGAAAGAAGGATCAGCATAGGGGAGGGCGAGAAGGATTTTGAAGGGAACAATAAAGAACATACACAGGGTTATCGAAGAGGAGGAGAAGGTTAGCTGGGCCAGCAAGTGGGAGCCTCGCACGGTACAATGCGAGCGGAAAAGGAGGATGTCGAGTTTAGAGTAGGGAGTGTGGAACGAGGTCTTGGGAGGAATGATGGCAAGTTCGGGTCGAGCATCGGGGCTTCCAGGTGGTTATGTCACCCCCGGGATGAGAGGTGGTGGACCACTATTGAGCCACCTGAGCCCTGAAAGGGCCTTTTGTTGAGAGTGCACCGGCGGCATCGCACCGCCAGCGACCTGTCGGGCCGTGCCCCACAACGTACCAGCGGCGTCGCACCGTTGGTAGCGGGCAGCTCGGAACCACCTCTTTCGAGCGGCTTTGCACTGCTGCTCCTCAACGAACCTGTGGCATCACACCAGGGTCATTCAGACCACTGACGACCAGCGCGGGCCATCGCGACGTGCTCCTACGTGCCAGCCGACCCAACGGGCCACGTCATCGGCATCACTGCGAGTTCGTCGTGATAGACATGGTAGGACTTGTTTAACTTTGGCACAGACCGTTAAGGTATTATAGTGATTTGGACTACATTTTTGATAGTGTGAGGTTCTGCTTGGTTTTTGTGTAGTGTGATATGCTTGTTCATTTGCTACGATCCCGTTTGTTTGAGGTTTGGTTTTGTAAATATATTTTGTGGGCACCGAATGCGTCAACCCGAGCCCCATTTCTTTGCCGCGTGAGACGCATGACAGTCCGCCCCTGGGGTTCTTTTCCCACATGTCGATAGTGCAACAGAGAACTCATGCTTAGTGAATGGACAGTTGTATCCCGTTTTTTCTAATTTGATCTTTAGCAGAGGTTTTTGTTTCATTAGGTTTTCGTGCCTTAAAAGAGCCATGAAGAGAAAACAAAAGTTTGTTTTATTTGAAAGATTAGGTGTTTCATAGTACCCTAAGCGCTTTCCCGGGAGCAAATGATGCTTTATTCACTGAGAAATAGGGCAATTTAAGCCAAAATTTTAAATCTCCCCCTAAATTTCACATTTCGTGACGTGAACAATGACGTCATACGAGCCGGTCCATGAAACAGATACTTAGTATGTCGACTCCATATAGCACCCACACGTGGGAATCAAACAGGAACCGGAACTCATGCCGAAACCGAGACGGCGGCCATTTTAAAAATACTAGTAAAACCTAGTGCACCCGCAGCCCTAGTCATGAAATCGCCTGATCCGGAGAACAAAACTCTCGCCGAGAAGCTCGGGCTTGCATTTAACAACCTCACACCCCTTGAACGCTCAATGCTTCTAAGTGCACGAGCGGCAGGAGTTGTGGGATACGCGGATGGACCGGAAAGCGACCATTCCGCGATAGCCACAACAGACGAACGCCCAGCCGTCAGCACCGCTGCCTCGTCAGCCCCGTCGCGGCGGACGAATACAGACTGGTACGTATGTGCCGTATTTTTATTACGGTGAATAATAGTGCAATTTCAGCAGCAGTATCGCTTATACCAGTTGGCCGGTGTCGCGTATGGAAAGTCGTTCGCGCGAGCTCTCTGCTCCGACCAGAAAGATACGAGCGTCAATGCGCGATGTGTGCGGCATTTTTCCCCCCAAGGTCAGAGCGCTTTGACGGCGATTTGATGAACTCGGCGACGAGCGCTAGCATATCCCAGGAGTGAGCTAACGTAAGGGTCCCTGCCGTAATCACTTCCTCGGAAATGAAGCGAGCACACTCGTACTTCCTTTAGCTCTCTTTCTCCTCCGTTTGCAAAGTTCACAAAACGTAGCCACTTGCTTCGCCGAGGTTCGTCGTTGGGCAGCACATGAAAGGAGATCTCCTCACTGGCGGGGATGTCGCACTCCCTTTACAATTTGCCCGTACTACACATAGGTCGGCGTACTCAATCGTGAGTACACTCATTTGTACTCATTTGTACTCAAACTCACGAGTGAGTGTGATGATGAGTACATACCCAGAAAAAAATGTGAGTACGATGACGAGTGAGTACAGGGGTAAGTCCACCTCTCGTGAGTACAGTACTCATGAGTACACTACACATGAGCATGAGTACTCATGAGTACAGTATTCATGAGTATGAGTATTCATGAGTTTGAGTACTAATGAGTATGGGTGCTCATGAGTACACAGTACTCGTGAGTACACAGTACTCACGAGTACACAGTACTCGTGCGTACACAGCATTTGTGAGTACACAGTACTCATGAGTACACAGCACTCAGAGTACAATACTCATGAATACTGGTTTTGCGAGTGCCTGCACTCTTGAATATATGCACTCGTGAGTACCGTAGTGGAAACAAGTTTTATCACGAGCTCGAGTCCGGACGCGCGTGTACGAGTCGCAAACATTTAGCGGTGCCATTGTGCAGCTTAACTGTCAAGGATGGTAAAATTAGACAACGAAAACTGCACCTCCCTCCTTTCCCGATCACTGGCGCTGTAAGCGTTTCTCGGCAGTCGCTCGCAAAGGGGTCACAGTGGAGAGGGAAAAACGAGGGTGTGAGGGCCCAGCGGGAAACGCGGCCGCAGTTGCTCTGCTCCTATGGCACTTGTTGACTGCCGCAGTTATTTTTGTTGACGTGGCCTGTGAACGCGTGGCGGCTTCATTGCGCTTGCTCCCTTCTAGTTGTTTTAGGGGAGAGGCGGTGGAGCCTGCTAACAATGCACGCACAGGCGTACTGAAGTCCCTCTTTTTCGGTCTTCAGAAGTTTCCGTAGACGCATGTCACGCTGTGTAGTCATTTCGTGAGCCGAACCGCTCATTTCAACAGTTGCAGTTAATTTACGTAACTGGCGTCAAACCGACTGCGTGGTTTGTAACCTTTGTCTCACCTAAATTGTCCGCATCATTCCGCTGTGCGTATTGAAGCGACAATTTGGCTGATGTACGTGCGCCCATATGGTTTTATTAGGTTCCCGTTTTGAAACATTCTGTTCAGGCTCGCTAGTAATATGGTCTCGTGTAGTGCCATTAAAAGTGAGCATACAGCCCCACCGTGCAACCGCGGTGGTGGAATTTGCCCCAGCAATGTAAATAAAATATCCGGGTACACCTAAGTACATTTGTGAGTTGTGAATCGGACATCATAATATCCAGTTGAACGCGGGCGACGCTTTGTTTATCCTCGCATATTTTGTCGAAGAGCTCTGGCATCTTGCCGCTGGAGGAGCGCTTTGGTTTCGAATGGCTTTACTTTCGAGTTGCAACCCCATTCGCTGCTTCTCGTTTATGCCACCGTGTAATGATGGCGCTGACGATGACGGTGAATTTCGGTGGTAGTTATTCCACTACTTTCAGTACTGTTTACAGGCGGGCGACCACGCCTCGCTAGCAGCTACTGCCGAGTTTAAGCTCGCACTTGGGGAAGCCTCGTGAAGGGGCCGTTTTGAAACGATGAACGCCAACGCCATACGCCGGGATTGTCGCTTAAGCTTGCGTCTTGGAACGTCTCGTAAAACATGTGGATTGCACATAACGACGCCACCGCACTTTTTCATCGAACGGTGTCAGCCTCATCCGCACTGCTCGAGATAAGAGCTGCAGATTTCCACTGTGCAACCAACCCACCAACACGGCAATACAGTGACGTCAGAGCAAGCTATCACACCTCCGAAAAACGCGTCTGCAAACTTTTTTCTCGAGTACACGAAGCACGGCAGCGCAGTTCGGCTGTAACGGCTGCCAAGCACCGGAGCAACGGAGCGATACCCTCTCCACGCCCCCCCCCCGAACACACACACACACGCACACACACGCACACACACGCACGCACGCACGCACACACACACACACACACACACACACACACACACACACACACACACACACACACAAACACACACACACACACACACACACACACACACACACCCACACACACTGTTGGGAGTGGGCCATTCCTGTTTAGTCACCATTTTTGCGACGTTGCCCTACTCAGTCCGCCATCGACGCGGCGCAGAGCAGAGCGATGAAGTTGTCGAGCCGACGGTCATTCTAAGCTGCATGTATATACAATATATACAAAGGTAGCAAGAACGTTACATGGCTCGCACAAAGGCGATAGCACTTCTCAACTCAATGCCTCCAATGAAATGCCGCCGCACAGCGGCTGCTTCAGGGCTGGTTTTATACCCCCGGGGTTCCGCCGCAGCCACGTGCAGTTCGAATCTTTCCAATCAGGACTATCACTGGCCGCAGTTTGAAGGCGAAGTGATTGCGTCAGCCGAGCCATGACAGGAAAGGGAAGGCGACTCAGCGGCGCCGTCTCCAGGGTCTACTCGCTGCGTGTCTTTTTCGGGCCGGTCGTCCCAGGCATGATTTGGTGCGGCTGCCTCGATGGGAAAAGGAGAGTAGACTCGGCGGCGCCGCGTGCCACCAGTTTGCGGCACGTATGCCGCGGGCTGTTTGACCGAGGCGCGAATCGGGCCCACAGTGGGCGCGTCGCCAGGTGCAGCAAATTTGTGCCGTGCGCTCTGGTTAACCGCACACGCCCGCATACAAAAATTAGGGATTAAGGTCAGACCCGTGTGAGTTTTGACCGTTCTGTTAACGGAAATAGACACAGCGACGCGTAGCGCCCCTGTCCTGTCCTTTTCTCGCGGCGGGACCTCCCTCTGGCTCTTCGCGTGGTAGCCGGTTTTCGTCTTTTTATTTATCTCTTACTTTGCGGGCTGGCGGCGGTTGCGAGGGGTACGGTTGCGCAATGTTCGCAGAATGCGGAACAGTAGCGGCAGCGTCTCTTTCCAGTTGGTTTTAAAGACGATAGCCTTTCTTTGGCCATTTGAGCGTGACAATGTTGGCCTGTCAGTCTGTCTGTCTGTGTCTGTCATAAAGATAATTTATTATTGCAACTTGATATCACGCCCCGCTGTATACATGGGAGCTACTGGGGTCACCGTTAAGTATCTTTATGTACATAATGTGCCCTCTCTACAACTGGCCAACTGCCCCGCGATTCAGCCGCTCGGCCAAAAGTTAAAATAATACTTGATCGAGAGCTTCATATTGGCAAAATATCCCCTCGCTACTAAAGCTGGTACCATGCTTCTTATTTATCAGCTTTGTTCAACAAAAATAACACATTACGAATATTTGAACCCAAACATAAATACGAAAGTGATATGAAAGTGAAAGTGAAAATCTGAGGCTAGAGCACCCTGCGAGCTTCGAAGACACATGGAGTCACGCGCGTTCTTATTTACAGACGTGATTTATACACGGAACCGTAACCATAGAAGCTTGGCTAACAGCCATGAGCTTTCTGACACTACCGGCGTGGACAGTGCATTATTCATATGTACAGTGGAGCACACAACAATTAAAACGTTTCCGCGCTTTCGAGCTATTACGAGAACCGTACGTCATGAAAGTAAGAATAAAAAAAAAAACACCAGAGTACGGCATCAGAAATGCATCAGAAGGGCGATTTTTTCCCTCTTCGCTGAGCCGCCTCGCTGGAGCGCCGGCACCGGGAGCGCGAGCGTGAAAGTAAGAAGAAAGGGTGTGCAACCGACGGCACAAGGCGGCGAAAAATCAGCTTTTTAAGTGTGAATACACTTTATAAGCGACCCCAAACCATCCACCGCCGGCGGCGGCGTCGGCGTCCGCAGTGCTCCTCTATAAAGAAACAGCATCCGGCGCCAGGTTTCGATCCGCGGACTTTGCGGCCGCAGCGCGACGCTCTACCGACCAAGCCACGGACGCGACGGTGATATCAGTGTTAGTGACGCGCCTTATATCTTTAACGCATTCAAACTACGTCGTCAGCGGCGTGCGTTGGCGACTCAGCGGCGTTATAGCGGCTTGATAACTGCGTGGTGTACACGTGATACTACAAACCCGATGGAAGAGATGGAAGAGAAGGCGGCGAGGCGGTGGGCTGCGGGGGCCGAGCGCAAGCGCCGCAAGCGGGCCGACAACCGTGCATTCGCACTTTCACATTCTCCCCCTCGGGGAAATGCGGGGGAATTTTTGTTTGTTTGTTTTGCTGACCTTGGTTAACCCACGCCATCGACCAATGAGAGGCATCCCATTGCTGTTGCCCTCAGCTCCTTTCCTAGCACTGTGATAGCATCCCTGGAGAGAAAGAAAAGAGAGAGAGAATAACCTTTATTTCGTTCCAGCATGCGGGATTCCCACCGGCCGCGCAGGGCGCGGGGTTCACCCTATCTAGCAGCCACCTTTACCTCGGTGGCACCCGGGCCTAGACCTCGGGGCTAGGTTGCCGGCCTCCTATTGCTACTCGGAGTGTCCCCCTTTCGCTTTTGGAGGGCCAGCGCAGCCTCGAGCTGCCGGACGGCCCGTAGGAGAGAAAGAAAGAAGCGGTGCGCCATCCTAACGCCTTTCCCTGCACCCCGTTAGGAACACGCAAGCCTTAGCCAAGAGGTAAACACATCAGAGAGGGAGAACTTGTGGCGGTTGCGCCGTGAAACTTGAAACTTCGCGCCGCGTAGCGCACCCGTTCCTCTTTTGTAATAAACCAAAGCGTGACAGCAACACCGTCCCGACAAGAAAGCCAATCAAGTAATGAACGTAAAACCATAGCGGAGCTGATATACACATTGCATTTCAGCACCTTGCAATCCGCGCGTGACGGGTTGCAAGCTTAGTTGTTACTGATATTAAATTGCGCAGTCACATATCGTTAAATAATTGGGGTTTTACACCTATGGGGCGGTGCTTGAAAGACGACTGGGAAACACCAGCGGCCGCAGCTGGCGTTCTGCTGGAACCGCATCTTCCGACGCAGTGAATGGGACGAGCGAAATAGGGGTAACCTCGACGTGATCTGTTGTCTTTGTAAAGATAGATACTGCCGCCCTTTGTGGACCCATTTCGCAATACCTCTATCTTGCTTCGTTTTGCCTCAAGTTGTGCGTTTATGATGAAGAAAGAGAAGCTGTCTCTCGATTCGACAAACTGGAAGTGGCTAATTATTTCTCAGTTTGCGATTTCTGTGCAATCGCCCTGCCCGGACGCTGTGCTGAAGGTCAACATCCTGGGCTTGCAGCTGCGCGGATAACTCAAAATATGCTTGCAAGAGGTTGTTGGGCTGCTGTTGTATTTTCTTACAGAAGATATGTTTTGTGCGGTAATCGTTGCTGATGTGTGTGTGATGCTTGTGGCGGGCTGTTGTGGCGTTTGACCGAAATTAAGTGATACGAGTGCTACCTTAAAAGGGCACTGACACAAAAATTCTGCATCTCGGTTTTTTTGTTGCGATGAGCAGCTATATAATGACCTACTTATCACGTGTGGAAACCTAATTTGCTCACAGCGTGCGGCGGTTGTTTATTAGAGGCGTTTTCAATGCGGCCAGTCGTAGTTTCGGGTTCAGCGGCCGCCGCGAAACTCGAGATTTTGTGTGAACAAAGCTGACCAAGTGATGGTCGGACAGATATCACAGAGCAGAACTGCCGCAGCACTGTCGAATCCGCGTCGCCGGCAGTTTCTGCGAATTCCCCCACGCACTGCCCTCGTGACCCGCCTAATTAAGAAGTGACCATGAACGTGACGCAGGCGCTGCGAGTGCAAATTGCTGCCACGGCTAGGAACCACGCGCGACGCTCGAGACAGTGGGTGGCAAGACGCGCGCTGGGAGCAGCCGGCGGGTCTGCCTACAGGTCCGCCTACAGATGCGTTCGGCTTAGCACTGCGGCGGATATTCGATTGCCGCTGTCGTAGGCGATGCAGACGACGGTTGTTAATGCAACCCGCCATCGAATCATTAACTCCATTCTTATATGTGCTGCCATGTTTGGGACTTGGGTTCCATTTAGTGCAGCAGTAGCAAGCTATCGCTCGAGCTACCTGCACCGACCTGCACCACTTCGCAGCCGTGGCCGTCGCCTCCAAGCTACCTCTCTATAATCAGTTAATAAATGTTCACATCCATTCATCCGCCCGCGCAGCGACAGTGCGGCTCGCTCAGTGCGCCTTAGGTGTGCCCGTCGTGTTTTCGCGTCCAGTCTAATAAAAAGCAATACAAATGGAGTGAATGGAATCGCTGTAGAACTTAGATCGTGGCCAGCTGCCCGATGAGCCGACGAAATCACCGCGCCTCTGCCGCCAACGATTGGGTAATTCGTTCCTGGAGAGGAGAAGCTCCGACCTCCGATTGGAGCGGCGAGCCGGCGAGAAACGCCGGCAGTGCGGAAGCGGCCAACACAAACTCGTGACGTGTATTGATGTTGTTTATTTACAAAATATCGAGGGATTGTCGATTGCGGGAGGTCCTCCGCTGGCTGCTCGGTTGCGATTCGCACACTTTAAAATTGATTTTAAATTTGTTCTAGGCTGTATTTGCCGCTGATATTTTGCAGATGATGCATGTGTGTTTACACCAATCTCCATGTCAGCGGTGGTCGACACACCGCTGACTTCAACGGAACGCTACGTCCTATGCTCTGCGAAGAAACAGCAGTTGGTGAGCGCTCTACGATTACGAGGGTATCCCGCTCGGGCCGTAAGGAAGACATCGTCTTGCGTCTTTTAGAGGACAATGGAGAACGTCGCCATCTCTCCAAACGAGCGAATGTGCCAACGCTACTTCAGGCTGCCCCCGACAACAAACAGCAGAGGACCCTGCAGGCGGCGCTGTTTGAGAGCAGGAGACGGCGTGATGAACGAGAAAGTTTTCAGAGACAACTGGCGAGAGTCGGCGGGACGTTTCCAACGGTGCCTGGACTGCACGAGATCCGGACACAGGCAGAATGCACGACGGCACGCACACGAACGAGACGACGCATGCAAAATTGTGATTGCGTGCTCACCGGACCTCTCCCAGGTAATCGCCACGATTACGGAAACGCACCGAAGGTCAGTGCATTTCTGGCAAGATAACGAACACACGTTGCTCTGCTACATCGCCCACGAGCTACATCGCCCACGCGCAGGTCATTCCAGCAACGAGCAACGAGACGCGCAACGTACGCAGCGTGCATGAGCCAGAAGGCACCACGTTCCTGGCACTCGCTCTTCCGGTACAGACGTACATAAACGGAACGCTGAGAGCATGGAACGCAACGGAGCGAGTACGTACATTTTTCGCACGTCCTGTCCCGGCGCCGGTCCACACAACCAACGACATCACATCCGGATTGGTGGATATGGCCACGACAAGCGAGCAAGACCCACGTCGGCCGAAATGCACCATACGTGGCGAACGACCGCACACCAATTATAGGGGAGTTTCCTAGATAAAACGAGACGCAAAGCGCACGAAACGCGCCAGAGGCGACGAACGACATCCAACTTGAACCAGTGGAGCTGACAACGGCGAACGAAATGCACAGCGCCCGGAACGCCACCAAGCCAGCACACACGGAGAAAACTGCTATTCCCAACATCTTTCGCTCCCATTGCTGCTATCCGGACTTGGCCAACGAATGTTACAACCGCAGAAATCACCTGGCCACAAGCAACAGAAGACCCAGCGCACGCGGTTCAACCCTGCCGGAACGTACGAGTTCTCCGACACCCACTGCTCCAGCCCGATGTCCAAAGGCCGAACGACATAACACTCGTGGACGTAGGTCCGTCAACGAGCAACGACACGGCTAGCGCATGCGGCATATCCGAGCCAGAAGGAACAAGATCCCCGGCACCCGCGCTCCGACCGAGACTCACACGACAAACACCATTTCGTATAAGAGGACGCAACTGCGAGCAAGCGGACTCGGGACGAACGGAGCCTGCTTGTATGGCAGAGATAGCGATTAAAGCATTCTCGAAACAACGGGCAAAAGTCGAGGGCTTGAGCGACGACACGGACACGGCAAGAACGGCAACGAATGAACCCGATCCAGACAGACGAAGGCATCGAATGCCCTAACGATGAAGTCAGAATGTGGGACCGAACGGACGGCACGAACTATGCCCGCTTCCCCACCACAACGGTTTCACTTCCGTAACAACCACGGCGACTGCGAGCACGCAGACGCAACGACTTTGACCGATCAGCCATGCAACCCTACGAAAACGCCACGCTACCGCACACTAAACGAAAAGCCAAACTGCTCCCGCACCATACGCAACGCACACGTCAATTCGAGCAACGTCCTCAACGCGCCGAACTATGCCATCCGTATACACAGCGCAGCTCGCCACCGGACAAACCGGACGACTACGCCCCCACATGCACGCGACGAGCTACACGAACACAATCGCCGACGGAAGTCAAGATCAGGCTTGACGAAGTGAATACCACGGCACACACACAATAAAATCAAGCAGATTTGAAATTCACCGAAACTCAACGAGACGAACACCCTCTTAACGAAGTTTCTAGTATCCGGAACAACGAAAAACAAACGCCAGTATCGAGCATCTGTGAATAAGCGGACAGTGATCTGGATACGGAGCACGATTACGAGAGTATCAGCGCGCCGGGAAACGAAAACGGACTACAAAAGCTGCCACCCAAAGACACGCAGAAAACCGCAGTTTACGACCACGGCCGCACCGACAAGCCCCGAGCTCCCCTGAGCCCGACCCGGCCCAGACTTCGTTCTTTTATTCCTGAGAACAAGAGGAGACGCCAGACGCAACGCGCATGCTTACGTTCCGTTTCGAGTCACATGTACATGCATTCGCGCAGTAAGTCGCCCTACGACAGGGCACCGCGTCAAACGTTTTCTTCCTCTCTCCTGATATATATGTAATCTGTTGTTTTCTAATCAATTAAACATTTTATTTATTTCTATTTGTTCTTCATTCGAGATACGACCTAGCTAACAGTGCAGATGAGTTGATTATTCGTGAGTAATATAAATTGAGTACTCATGAGTACAGATTGAGTACTCATGAGTGCAGAATGAGTAGTACCCATGAGTACAGAGTGAGTACTCATGAGTACAGATCCAGTGCTCATGAGTACAGATTGAGTACGAATACTCGTGAGGACAAATGAGCAGCCAGCCTCCCCCTACACTATAAAAAGAAATAACACTTACCGGCGCCTGGTTTCGATCCCACGACCCTGCGGGCGGAACGCAAGGTACATGGTGCTCTACCCACTGTGCCACAAAGCCGACACAGAATGAAAGGCTACGAACGCGCCTTATATCCTTGACTCGTTCAAACTACGTCAAGAAGCTGCTGATACAACGCATTCACTACCTGTGGGCGGAACGCGAGGTACATGGTGCTCTTCCCACTGCGCCACAAAACCGACACAGAATCAAAGGCTACGAACGCGCCTTATATCCTTGACTCATTAAAACTACGTCGTCAGCGGCGTGCGTTGGCGACTCAGCGGCGTGCTAGCGGCGTGATAGCTGCGTGGTGTACACGTGATAGCACCAACCCCCCAAACACTAAACGTTAACGCAATACACCCACCCCCTATGCGACGCATTTACTCGAGTCCCCCTCGCAGGGAGATGAGCCCATTTTTTTATCTTTTATCACATCTTCTGCGAGTTCAATTCTAAATCTTATTTCGTTCGCAGTAGCTTAAACACTACCGGCATGCGGAAATGAACTGCACGTATGGGTTCATTGGATGCAGACCATGCTCATTTGTGCGGGCCGAAGCAAGCTCCCACCGATGTTTGACCAGCAATGGCGATTTTGTCGCGATTCTGCAGCATTGTCAGTTTACCTCGTTGAATATAGCGATAACTATGAGAAAAAAACACGTTAATGCATTGATTAGTTAGCACAGCTGCTCCAACCAGGATGAATTACCAACAGGTGTTCATTTTCAACTTTCGTTTTCGCCGTTGCCTTGAACGATACACTTCTTTCTGGGCCTCTCTTAAAGCACTCAGCATGTTACTGATTATACCGGGCCGCCAGCAGAGCAACGGGTTCAATTTTTACCGAAACAGTTTGGTACCGACTTTTGCATTGCACTGTGGAGTAGCCCGAAAAACTTCGTGCGAATAACGTATCATTTGTTATTCGTGGGAAGTGCCAGAAAGCAGATTTCTGTACCTTATAATACTGATTTATGGCACAGAAACGCAGAATACATATTTTAAATTTGTTATTCGCCCCTTTTCAGTCTGAATATATGCGACATTTTTGTGAATTCTTGTGCGTGATTTATTTAATTCTCCACTACAATGTTTCACCCCGGAAGCAAGAGTTATATCTTCTTTTGTGATTGAAAAGAGAGCTCTTTAAGCTAGGCTCTTATTCGCAAGAGAATCATGGATAGGTCAATAGTTTTTACGTACGGAACCTTGATATGGCCTGTTTTTCTGTGTTAAGGAAATGACTATGGTATAGGTTAATGCTTTGACAAAAAACATTACTAGCTCATGAGTTGGAGGTTTGTAGCCATACATAAATGCACACAGGGGCAATACGGATTGTGTGTCATACACAAATATTGCAAGAGGAGGCTCACTTTCGCGGTTTAAAAAAACAAACTTTATTTATAGGAGAGCATGCCTCTGGTCGATTTCCTGGTGGGTTCCGACTTCTTCGTTTCGTTACTTTCTTCCACCTAGTTTTTGCAGAAGTTGTATGACTGTTCCGGCTGTATACACGTCACGACCGAACAGGACAGCACTACGATGTAGTGTCTTTAATAGCACGGGTCACTTGGTGACGTGAAACCACATAAACAAAACCACACGACGAGGAAACACAGTTTGCTTTGTCGCAGTAACAAAGCCTTCTCGGGGAATCGGCTCAGCATGAAGCAGCGCGAGCAGGCTCGATAGAAGCGTGTCCACGCTCCACCTCTGCCAGTTGACCCTCGTGAACAAAGCCGCCACTGACAGGTCACACATTCCTGGGAAGTTCATCAACGATTCCCACCTGCCCTGTCTTCGGAATTCCTTGATCGCCCGCAGGTACCTACGGCGCCAGACAATGGTTCGGCAAGTCGTCGTCTTCGTTGACAGCCTTTCGCACACTGTCCAGTGTCGGGATCTCCCTCTTGGCGTACATGCTCTGCACTTTCAGACGGATGGCATGTACTGTGAAGCTGTCATACTTGGCGGTTCGCGTGCTTGATATCGACACGTCGCAAGGTCTTCTCTTGGGAGACACCAAATTCCCACGCAGACACTCTGCCTTCAATTTCGCCTCGATACGGGGAGATACTCCGGTGTCCTCGCTCACAACACGCAGTACTTCCTGCGCAGATTTCGCCGGGAAATGCATCCTGGTACGGGCGTACACATTTGCAATTACTTGCGTGGCGTTCTTTGACAACTTTGATGTGCAAACCCTGGAAAAAATGCGTACAGGAGACGTGGTCGAAGCCCGAGAGCTGGACGCTATTTTTTCAAAGCGGCCTCAAAGAGTAAACCAAAAACGGCGTTCAAGGTTGCGCGGAGAGCGAAAACCTGATACGAAAGCGACAAACATAAAATATAAACTCGCATATTTCGATTGTTTGCCCGGTAACGCAGACGTTTTTTGTCAAGCTGATGATAAATATTCATGCTTTAAGGTTGCCGGCGAAGCATTCATTGTTTCTAGCTCACCGCAAGCAACCCACTACTTTTGGTCGCGGAAGCACACAGCGCAAACAAGAGCGCTAGCTCTGACACCGTTGCACTTGATGTATGAAACGGAGTATAGGAGAGACATTGCATGCTTTCTCCGCGCTTCTTGGTAGTGATGTTTTACCTTTCTTTGATTCTGAATATTTGTTTTCCGTTTTGAACTTTTCACATCTTCGGGAATAGGCGGCGTGCGGTTGTTCACAGTTGGCACATTTCAGCTGATCGGTTATACATTTATCAGGACGGGTGATCATGTGCTGCGTACTTGGCGCACGTTAGACGTCCGCGGCAGGAGGTTGTGCTGTGCCTATTCCATTGACACTTGAAGTATCGGCGCGGGTTGGAGATGTACGGTCAGGCTTCGCAATGCAATAATCTGCAGTGACTGACTTAGGAAGAACACTCCGATCAAAAGTTAGTATCACATGCTTCGTGGCTATTTCATTTCGATCACGTCTTCTTATTCTCCTGACTGCAGTAACTCCTTGGTAACGCATGCAATCTAGGATGTCAGAATCGGTTTCTTTCAAAAGGTCAAGTTGACAAATTACACCATGCGAGCTGTTTAAGCAACGGTGTTAAGTGATGGATACTTTGACATCGTGCCTGTCGGTCTGGCTCAATAGTTTAGTGGATTGTTATTTAGTTTGCACTTAAACGAGAATGTCACCTCATGTTAGCTTCTTTGTTAGTTTGTGCCAACCACGCTTTCAATGAGCTTAGCTACCAAAAAAAACTGAATTACTGGTGATGAGTGTATATTTATCACTGAACTGTATTAGCAGAAAACGAAGGAAGTTTTCAGGTGAAACAATTAAACAGAAAATGTTGGAAAAGCAACTACTTCGGTGCGAGCCCTATTCAGGGCTGGATCATTTCGTCCGGAGGGTATAGAATATACAATACGCTGTAGTATAAAGCAGGGAACCTGGGCACTATCTTGTCTTTTCTTGTCTTGCCCTTTTAGCTAGAGAGGTCCTGGAAATCCCTGCCTGGAAAACAGAGAAGAAACCCATCCGGCACAAACAGCTCCGGCGGCCACCGTTTGTGGTTTGTACTCTTCACCCTAAAACTCCTTGCACGGTAAAATACAGCGTCAGTACGGGGCCTCGGAGTCCCCAGGGTCACCAAGAGTACTCAAGATGCCCCGCGCGGGAATTGGCACTGTGTGTTGTTGGATGACAACTCCATCGCAACCTTAAACTGGTTACCAGCCTGCATTGGCCTGAAATGCGTGCTTTTAAGCAATAAAAGGTAGTCCTTATGCCAGCATTTCTAAAAGTCCTCCACCTTTTCGGCTGCACTTCCAACGTTTGGGAATATCAGTGATTGGATTATCGTTCAGCACCCTTACAGCTAGGCCTAGCAGTGGACCTCCTCCTCCTTAGGATATGTTTATGCGTAAGTGCTCCATCTCAGGAGCGTCAGAGATGCAGGTTAGCGGCACATAATATGTCACATTGTCCTACTATGTAAGGACGGCAGCAAACTGCTCAACATTGAAGCAACCTGTTTCTGACGTTTTCCGGTGGTAGCCTTTGACCAATCAAATTATTCTTTCCCGAAACACTCCCCATCAAGGGCTGCGCTTAGCAAAGAATTTCCGAGCGATATGTTCAATGTAAATGGGCCCAACGTCTGCAAGCTGCTCGCAACTCACGACGCGCTGCACAAAATCCCGGGGTATTTTCAGAGTAAGCAACTTTGGGCAGACAACGTGGTTACACCCACCGACGGAGCCATAAAAATTATCGCGCAGTCATATCGGAGAATAATTTTAATTGGATAGCCATAACGACGGCACATGTGAACAGCAATATGCATTGGTGAAACCGCGCCCAAAAACTAGGACAGAAAGACGAGGACAGAACTTACCAGCACTGTATAAAGGACGTAAAATGGGTATAGTTGGTACTGCTCCATCTTGGATAGCGCTGTGTATACTATAAAAATTGCACAAATTGGATGGAAACGAAGCGCGAACTAGCAGCTGCCCTCCTCATGGAGACTTGTTACACTTGTCGGACCTTGGGTTGTATACCGTGGAGCTCGAGCCCTTCTCTAACATGCGATGACATGTGGAATCTTGATTCGTTATAATTTAGCAACTTGTGTGCCTACTTGTCTTTTTTTGCACATTTACGTAAACGTTTAAAAGACGGTTCCCACACGCGCTCTCCTTTCAATTCTGCTAAATAAAAAATACTATGCATTGATTGCTAACGCGCCGCCGTCGTGTAGCTTTCACACATGGTGGTTATATGGTGCTCATAGAGACTGGTCTGCGACGTGACGTCGCGCCACCGTAGACATTTCTAGGATTTCCTAACGGTGCGGTTAGCGTATTAAAAGTGCAACCTGCGCATTCATCTCACGTTGCTGGATAGCTATCCCATAATTTTGAAGGATTCATTGGTATATGGTAGACGTGTGACGAGCTCCCAAAGCTTTATTAGGGCGACTTTCCCATTGTCACCCGTGTCTACAAGGGGCAATATTTCAGGTAACGCTACCGTGCAGCGCCCATTTCGGATAATGGATGTGTTGATAAATTGTTTCAAGACATCTGCGCTACCCAGGGGCAATGGCGTATCTGAAATTCTGATGGCATCAAGGTCTCAAAATCTTTGCTCTAGGAACGTTGTCTCGTAGGCTTCATGGGAGGCTGTTCCGAAAGCACATACATGTCTGCTTGTTTTGTAGAATGCGGCGCTTCAACCACCATGTTGAGACCTTGTAGAATCACATTCATGTTTTGCTGATAACGGCTAACGCAGGACTTCCTTTTTGGCAGTTCTCTTCGCTTGTACTCGGCGTCACGTTTCACAGCTGATCAGAGCCAGTGCTCCTGGATCCTAATACAGGCTCGGGTAATTAGGCCTGTGCTAGTTGTTTCTCGTCTGCAACCATGTGACAGCAACGTTCAGGCGTCATAATAAATCTTGGAGACGTCTGGAGTAGCACAACATTTATTAGTGGAAGACCTTGAGAGCACCGTGCAGTGACTGGACCCGTAGCGCTCTATTTTATAGGATTTTTTGATCACGCTGCTTTCACATTACGAGCATGGCCCATAAATGAGGTGCATCGGAGTTTTTAAGCCTGACATCAGACTCTTCGTTTGCAGTCGCGGAGTATATCACCCTTTGCCCTGCATTCGAAGCACCCACCCTTTGATGCCAGTTGGTTGCTTTTTTATGCGAGAGTTGTATCGTTCGTGCAGTCACCAGGCTAGTGGTTGGTAGCGGAACAAAAAAAAGACAGCGCGAAAAGAAAGACTTCATCCTTTTCTAAAGAGCCCCCGCGGCAGGAATCGCAGCCTTCATAAAAATTGGTGGAAGACGCGAATATTGCTCTCTTATCTTTCCTGCCGATTGGCCATCAACTACGTTTTTTCTCAGAATTCGACATCGATGCAGATAAACGTAGGCAATATGTGGTTGAGTTCTCCAGAGAAATGTCCGTACTTTCCCGTCGCAATTTACAATGATTTCAGCTGGGATCACGTTGAGCATCAAATCGTTTTGCATAGCTCCGAATGAAGCCTCCGCGATTCCAAGGGTATGCACCCCCCTCTTGTTCAGTCACACCATGTGCGAAAGCTTCCGCAAAGCAGGCACATTGCTAGATGACCTTACAGGTATGAGGATGCGAACATTCTCGAGGTGTTTCTGCTCGAGAATCTTAACCCAAGGAGCTTTAACTTGTGAAGCCATACTCCGAACTCACGTCTAAATTGCTCGTATCTACTGGTTGCCGCCTCTACAGACGCGTCGGCCGCCGCTGAAGGTGGAGTCGACGACGGAAGCATGGCACAAGTGTTCAGTATATCTTTTATAAAGCAATGCCAACGTTATTCGCGGCGTCGTTGTACTGCCTGACCAGGTGCAGTTGTGGGCCTCTAGGTCGTCAGTCATGTGGGCTTCAACATCGTGTCCAAGACTCAAAGGTCCAAGTTGCTGCCGCGCAGGCGTGTAGTGTGGAATAGGGGGAAGTGGAGGCAAACTTTGCATGTTAATGGATTCCACATTACGTGTTACCACCCTTTTCTAATTGGCACAACACTCAATTCCCTGGTATTATTACTAGTTACTTATCAAATACATGATAAACAACAGACATTTTGCACAAGAAATTCTATTTCTAGTGCAGCCGAGTCGACAGTTTCCGTATCCAACCTTGTACTTGAAAAGGTTAGTAAAAGAAAAACCTTAGAATGTCCGACATAACTGTGGAACCTTTACTAACCGTCAAATTTTGTGGCGTGTAAAAGGCTGGTTATTTTGCCTTCGCCTCCTCACAGCAGTAACAGTGACACCTCCTTCGTGTCTGTCATAGATGCGGCTGTTTTCCCTCATAAAACGCATGATTTCAACTCGTATAAATACCTGTTTAACAAACGTTGATGTTAGCAGATGGGATAGCTATACTCGTGGTATTTGTTTTCACTATCATCAACGGGACGGCATCTTTATGTCACTGATATTTTTGTACTGTTAATTTGTTATAGTTTGTGATCCCTGTCCAATTTGGCGGTTCTGTTAGAAAGATTGAGTTAACAAACCGTGCACTTCTAAGAGGGAGGATCGTAAATTGTGAGATCAAATGCAAACAAAAATATTTGGAAACTGCTGTAGCGTAAACCTCCTCCTCAAAATTGTAGGCAAATTATGCTTCAGACTGAGCATTCGTTCTCTGAGTAGCAAGTGTGACTGTATTTGCGTTTCAAAGTACTTGTTGTGTGCCACCTCTTTTATGGTGTAATTTTTTACACATCTCAACGTTTAACTCGAACCCAGTATTTCTATTCTTTGGTGAATAAAACAGTAGCCTTCTCACATCCGATTAAAATTGACTAATGTTTCAATCCCTTGACTGTTCGGAAAACATGCTGCTTGAGCGCGGAACAATATTGCAAGTACATAATTCCACGGCTGGCGCACGTTTTTTTAGATACTGCGTTTCGGGCCCCGCAATATTTTTCACTGCTGAACACAAGGGCCCAAATGGAAAATATTTTAGTGTGTAACGACTTCCTAGACGAACTGCCGAACGCCTGTCTGAAGCTTACCGCCAGACCTGAAGAAAACTCGTAGGTCAGACTTTGCAATCTCAACATCAACACAACGGTGAATGTGTACAATACTGGTTGAAACAGCGCAATTCTATATGGGCCGCTTCCTGCATTGTCAAGATTCCAATCCGGCAGTGGTTCGACCGTCACCTGCATGCAGGAAGTAAACTTGGGTTAACATATGCGCTATCAAAAAGATAATGTGCATAGGTAAAACCAAGCTGGTTTGATTCAGGGTAAAAGAGACAAAAAGCTTAAAAGCTTATCAATAGGAAAACTAAACTTTCGCCGGCACCATTTCAAAGCAGCTGCAGAAAACGACACAACACTCGCCGTTTCTGATCCTGGCGTAGCGTACATAATAGCGACCTGGAAAATTTAACAAGAAATTTTTGGACACTAATTCTTTTTCCTTCGCATAGAAAGGATACATTTTAAAACAAGTGCCCCGGCATCCTGAATGGTTAATGCATAGATGCACCCTACAGCAACATTTAAATAATGCAAGCCTCCTTGTTCTGTACCGCCCCCATTTGAAATATTTAAGCATTCCTTTACCTGTCGAAACTGTTCTGCGCCAGAAGAACTTTGACCCGAAAGTTTCTGTTGGATCTATTAGCATTAGTAGCTTGCAAAACATCTTGGCAAGATTTCTAAACCAGCACAAGCTACTCTTGGTTGTTTTGCTTTGTACTGTGATATTTTTGTGTATGAGTGTCGTTTAGGATGAACATGCCCATTCCTGTCACAGCCCCTAGCGCTAACAGTATCTGAAGATGAATAACGAGAAAAAAATAACGCTTAATTCCCAATACTGTACCGGTCTTCCCGGTGCCAGTTTAAACTTTTTTTATTCTGTACGCACGATCCAAAGTGGCGAGGTGTCGGTGCAGGCCGTTACTTTGAGGCGGAGTTTCGCAACTGCTTACTTCGAAGAGCTCTGTTCCCGACTGGCTCCGCTGCCACGCTGTCGTCTGCTGCTCTGTCACAAGTTATATAGCGTGATCCAAGAAAAAAGCGGCCTCGATCATCGGATGAATGACGTGTAAGAACAGTGAAACACCACGCCTCATAACGGCAGTGGTACTCATGCCACCGATTCACTCATTCGTCAAGCTCGAACTCAATCAGCGCAATGTAATAATAAAAGCGTAAGATTTGTTTGTTCTTTATGTTGAATTCGATCATGTTACCCATCAGGTTACTAGGAGGACCGTGGTCAAATGCCATGCGTTGGGTCCTTTGTTGTAGAGAGGTTTTAACGGCTGTCTGATGTTGCTGTTACGCCAAGAAAATCATTTTTATTTTTTTGCCGAACGTAAAAACAAAAAACCGGACGTTATTTATTGTGCTCCGTTATCACCGACCTAAAATTATTCACCGACCTGAAAAATAATATTTTTTTCTGCAGAAACCACTTTTACACCCCGCGGCGTGCGAAACTGCGCCGGCCGCATATCCACGGCGATGTCATGGCGCCGAATGTCGGGGTCATTTTTTTCCCTGTTTCACGGCGGCAGGAGCCGCCATTGACCGCCTGTTACGTAACATCACATCGCTGCTACGTAGCTTAAGTTGCCAGTATGAGACGTAAACGTTCCCGACAACAGTTTAGATGACGTGACATATTCTCATTCATTCACAGATCCGAGCCGTATGGTAGTTGAATAGCAAACACTGGCTAATGTTGTTATGTCCGCTACATTTCGTCTAGTTTATTATTTCCGGCCAAGCATTATAGGCTTTCAGTAGAGAGAAATGTGGCAAACTTCAAAAATGGGACAAATAAACTTCATGAAACGCCAAAATGACAAAAGCACAGAAAACCGCTTTGTCAACCCGGGGGACGTGACCACAACTGAAAACCAATCAGAAAAGACTTCCGGCAAATTCACAGTTCACGGTGAATTTATGCAGTCCAGAATGGGGCCCCTGGAGCCCAGGTTCCCACTAGTGTGAGTGTGTTTAGGAAAACGTATTTGAGCAGAAAAATGAACCATAAAGTGTTCTTCTTTCTGCTGGCTCATTGCCCTTTTCGGCGACGTTTCCTATAAGGTGAACTTGTCTTGAAATACGATTGGACGAAGTTTAACGTTCAAAATTTTATTCACAACCTTTTGTGTTCTTGTCAAGGCTATTTGTTCCTTAGGAAAAACTTTAGCGCTATTGTAATGAAGTGAAATTGTGAGAATGTAGTTTTGTGGTTTATTTTGGTGGAGTTAGACGTCCATGACGTCCATGGTTTCTGATGTTACCTGTAATCACGCATTAGTCATACTTCATAAATTGTCATGACCCGCTATACACATGTTGACTGCATTAATAAGCCGGATAAACCCCCTTGCACCGCTTCATAGAAGTAAGAAAGGCCTAGCCGAAGTGGACGGAGTGGCTGAACTTCGGTGCTCCATTTCATCGTAGATGGTGAACCGCGGGACGTCTCTCCCGCACCTACGGATTTCACTTACATGCCTCTTGATCGCAGTATCCGTCGCGTCATCGGCGAATTGGCAATTAAACACAATTGGACAACAAAAAAAGGCCTCTAGTCCTAGATGTGAACCCACACCGTGGATGCCACTCGCTTACTGCTTCATCAAATTAGGCTTCAGTAATATGCAACAAGGCTTTGCCAAGTGGACAGGGCAGTGGACGCCTTCAAGCCCATTCTAGTGGCTTTTTGTTCATTGCCCTCAGCATCTGTATCGCCTGATATTGATGTTGAAATAAACTTTGATTTGATTTGATTTGGCTTACAAATTACAAGTATATATATCGAGTCCCACCGCCGTCAAATCTGACACACAGTGGATGCCACTCGCTTACTGCTTCATCAAATTAGGCTTCAGTAATATGCAACGAGGCTTACAAATTACAAGTATATATATCGAGGCCCACCGCTGTCAAATCCGACATTGCTGTTTCCTTGTTGTTTACTTGTTGGATAAGAGTACTTCGAGCTCGTAAGCTGAGTATTGCTTGAACGTTTTTGCAGTAGTCTTTACCCTAGCCGAAAGAAATGTGCGGTCGTGCAGAAGACCCGTCTGCTATTTCAACCCTTTGAAATGTTTTATAGAATATGATAGAGACTTTATTTGGTTGTATTTTCATATTACGTACACTACTTCGCTTTCAATTGGCGTTAGGTGTTCTACAGGCGTACCCGTCGCAAAGACATATGCAGCTTGCGGCGAAGCGTCGTACGTCAATTATAAGAGATGATACTTGTACACTAGAAAAGGTGATAGCAGGTTTATCCGGTCCATCGCTGAAGAAAAAAAAAATTAAAGCCGTTCCACTCAATTTAAAAGCTATCGAGCGTGCAGAGCAGTGGTTCGCCATTATGACCTGTATCGCCGTTATCCGCTCACTGCTACCAACCCATGCAATTCAAATATGTCGCCTTCGCAGTTGCGCGCGCCCCTAGCCTGAAACTCTGCTTGGTTTTCCTTCCGCACGTTCCGGCGGTGCATCGACACTTCTTTTAGATTACTATCGTAAATGCCAACCCAACGAGCGTTCCAAACTAAACGTACGGGGGCGCTGACGGTTAATTACGGATATTTTGGGTCAAATGTACCTACAGTTTTCTTTGCGCTAAACAACGGGAAGATATATGACAGGCGCCAGAGGTTCACGAGTTTTGAACGCTTATGACTATATAAACCACTTGGTTTTCGAAGCCTCTGGGTTACGTCGCGACAACGGAACGCCGTGTGGGTCTACTTGGGTCCACGGAGCGGGCTACGACGACAACGCGAGCCCCTTAAGTGCTCTGCACTTAACATGTGACCAGAGGGTCATGGTGACTCCTTAATTATGGCTAATGCGCCATCACAGATATCGTGGGAAGCCCTGGGCTTGTTACACAGCGAAACCGAAACCTAAAATAGTTCGACCTTTTCGAAAAAAAAAAAACCTATATAACTATATTCCGACACATACTTGTGGCGAACTGCAATAAAGAATTTCTAATACTACAACGTCCTTTCCACAAACGCAGGTGCGTATGTGTGAATTCTAATATCTTGGTGGGCATCCATTGCTTCGCAAGATGGGTGTCCGTCATTTCGCGTCACTGCAGCAGTTGTTGCTGCCGCTGCAGAACTTGCGTGGTATCTATTTTTCTTTAGGTCCTTAAAACTTAAATACGGCAATAGCGACTGCGTAAATGACGAAAACCGTGTTCTTTTGCAGCCGTGTTTGCATTGCAAACACAAGCAGAAGTTAAAGAAGTAAAAAAAAGGCGGTTGCTTGCGGCTTCGCAACTCATGCACTAAGTTGTGTAGTAATCTTAAAATTTTAACTATTTTTTGTGTGTACAGTGTTCACAGCACTCATCAAAGAGTCCACTTTCTATGGGCAATTCAATGATTGGCGGAAAATGCAGAAAGTTACAGATTGCTGTGACCCTTCGGCGCGGAGCTCAAAATAGTATAACGGTATTGCTGGCGTTGCAAACATTGATTACCTCTAGAATATGGCAGCTCAGTGCATGAATGAGGTGCTGCAACGAAGTTCGGACTTGATTTCTGGCAACGAAAGTTGCTTCTTACATCAAGAATCAAGGAAAAATAGACAGCGGAATGATAAAGTAGCATAAGCAAAAATTTCAATGTGCCTCGAGTGTAGCGCACGTTCAAATCAATTAGGCGTCATAAATTGGTACGTAGCCCTTCCTTCTCTTCCCCTGGTTGTCTTGAAAGCCTCACATAATCTTTTATTTATTATTTGTTTATTTACAAGGTACCTACATCGCAACAACCACATTTTAGTAGGGGCGGGCACGCAAAATGTAGTGAACAGAGGAGACAAATATGTTCATACATTCAAAAATTTCCAGTTTTAACTGAATCATAACACTTCGGAAAGGTTTGTCATCCTCGGATCACTTTTCGCCTTCCGCCCACGTAATACACTACAACTGTACAAGAATGAACAGCTTTATTTGAAACGATTGAGCGAAAGCGTGACAGGGCTGGTTTCCGATGCTGCCCCGATTCATTTATGTATTCCTCTAACACGTGAGCTGCTTTGTTCTGCACGTTTATTTTTCGTAAACCTACATGCAAGAAGTTTGTTCTTCTAGCTTGCGGGTAATTATTGAAAAATGATTTTTGATGCCAATCTTCATGTGTATTTAATGATCCGACCACACTGTGTGTGAGAAACCCAACGGATTAGATCCTGACGAATTGCACTACTCAAAAATAGACTTGATTTTTTGTTTTAACGACACGCGATATTGCTCAAATTGACGAGAGCATCGCGGGACAATAAGCTCACACGCAACGCGTTACATAGACGCAGAATATAGTCCTGCAAGCACAATAATTACAAAACTGTACAAACAGGCCGTTAAGTTTAATGGGGAAACATTTGGCGCGACGGATTCAAATCTATCGCTATCCGCTTGATCCGAATGAGCACACTTAACCTGTCTTATTGTTCGACCTTCCATCTGAGTGGATCTTTCATCCCTATGGACATTAATGTTTGATTGGATCTTCCACCTCTGTGGATCTTTCCTTTCGGCGGACATTCAGGCTCGACTGGACCTTCAGTCTCGGTGGATGCTTCGTCTCGCCAATCACGTGATGGTTTGGACCTTCTGACTCGGTGGATCTTTCGTCTAGTTAGACATTCACGCCAGAAGCGTTCAGGAGGTGTGGAAGACGAAGGGGCAGGAATGTGTCGTTTATGCTTAGTGGCCTCGCGGCTAGAACACGTAGAAGAAGATAACTCGGCGTTAGCTAAGCCGGTTGCAGAACTAGAGGCAGTGTTACGTAAAAAACTCGACGAACGCAGGGCCGTTGAGGGAAAGTTAGAAGCAGCTAAAAAGAGGCTAGAAAGATTCGTCATTTCACCAAAAAATGACGAACACCTCGGGCTATGCAGCGGGGTGGAGGCATGCCCCGTGGTGACACAAAGGGCGGCAGGTAAGAAAGAAAACCGCTACTCCCACGTGCTGAAAGTTAGGCAAGCTAAACCAGTTGGAAAGCAGGGTAAAGAACAACACGCCGCAGATAGCGTGGTAATCATTGCGGGAGATTCGAACATGAAGAGCAGCAACGCTGTCGGAATGGGAAGGGTAGACGGTAATATGCGTGTGAAGGACAGGTGTTTCCCCGTTCAGACCATGCAGACGGTAATATCACAAGCGACGGGGCAGCTGGCGTTCTTCAGGAAAGCTAGAAACCTAGTGGTGATCGCCGCGGGGCTTATCGATGTTGTCAAGGGGGGGGGGGGGGAAGGGGGGGGAAAGGCAAAACTTGGCCGGGATATTGCGAACGGGGTAAACTACCTGCAGGCGACGACCACAAATATGTTGAATTCAGCCTGCACAGTGGCAAAGGTGAGAAAACCGGGCTTTCACACCGAACGGCCAGTAATCGCTGCTACCAGCGAGGTTGAGAGGCGCGGGATTGAACAGGGTAGTGGGAAGCAATGCAAATAGGTGCGATCTTCAGTGGGACGGAATTCTCTTGAGCCCGAGTCTAAGAAACAAGCTGGTGTGCTGCTTAGGCGGGAGGGCGGTAGCTTATTCATTGGGCCCCGCGAAGCTAAGGCAGACAAAGTAGGCGACAAATGGGAATCGAGGGATGTATTCATACTTAACGCTGAGACGCAGTCAGGCGTAGAGCGAACCCAAGAACTTACAGCCAAAGCGGAGAACGTAGACAACGGCAATTTGAGTAGAAACAATACAGCGAATAATTTTATAAGAGACAAAAATAAACCCGGTAAGTGGGAAGCGAAGAGGAAAAACAAATGCCATAAATATTAAATCAGCTACATAAATATGCAGGGAGGCAGAAGCCTGATGAGTGGGTGGAAATGCAGGACCAACTTGAGCGGGTAGAAATAAACGTGTACGCCTTAGCCTCTTGGACCGGGATGCTTCACCTGTCATAGATAAGGTCAAGGAAGTATGCAACAAAACCGCAGGAATAAGGAGAGGGGGAGCCGTAGGCGTGCTTATTGAGAAAGGGACCGATTGGTCGAGCGTGCATGAAAGCTGTGAAGAGCGTGTGTGGAATAAATGAACGATAGCGGGAAAAATACATGCATAGGAGTTTGGTATCTGTGGACCGGAACCGGAGTGCGGGAAGAAAATGTGGCAATGGCAAACTGTTTGAGGAGAAATATAAACGAGTTCAAAGATACTGGTGAAATAACCTTAGTTAGAGATGTGAATTCCTACATAGAAGATTTTGATCGATACACCGATCGCAATGGTTCTCTAGTGATAGGCCTATCTCAGGAAAACAGGCTTGTGATTTTAAACGCAGAAAACAAGTGTGACGGACAAATGACGTGGGAAAACGATAGCAGGGGGTCCAGCGTAGGCTATAGGCTAGTCGTCGAGACTGTATACGAAAGGTTGCGGGAAATGAGGATAATTGAAAATGGTACAGACAGCCTAGGGAGAAACCACACGCCCCCTACCTTGCCCTTTGTAGGTGCAATATGGAAGAATTTATGTATTGGTACATCCAGAGGAATAAATTTGAGCAATAAACAGTTGAAAATCATTTCCCATGGGATACAACACAAAATAAATAAGTGTCGAGGCAAAAATTGGGATTGCGACGAAATGATGGGGTTCATAACACTTAAGGCAGATGAAGCGAAGCAATGAAACCGCGAAACCGATAGAAAGGAAAGAGAAAGCCGAGAATCTGGTGGAATAAGGAAATAAAAGAGGCTAACAGGCAGTGAAAAAAGGCATCGAGAGAACATGGTGAGGCAAAAAGAAATGATATGGAATCGTAGGTAGTGAAGGAAAATTGGGATAGCTACCGGAAAAAAACTCGAAGTGCAGAATTTTTGTGCACGCAAAGATCAAGCAAAAAGGCAAACAACGTATGGCATGAATACGGAAGAAAAACAAAAGCGTATCCAAGAAGTTTTGTAACATTGTAAAATAACTTAGCCCAAAAAACGGTATCTATCGAAAATACTTGATTGATGAGGGGGGGAAAACAGTTCGAAGAGGAGTGATTAGTGAGAAGTTTAGAGGAATAGAGGTAGGAAAGCATGCATCGATAACATCACCGCCACGGAACATTGCGGAAAGGAAAATAAGTTTAAGCAACCTTGATTGGAAAAGAGCAAACAGCTTGTTCCGGGACGGAATACCCCCCAAAACAGTGTGGGCTCGGACGGAATACCAATGCAGCTGAAAAACCTGCTTGGACTGCAAAATAAGGCGTCCTTTATGCAGGCAATGCATAAGGTGATACAAACCAAGCAAATACTGGAGGGTTTGGTAGAAAGTAGTCGGAATTGAATGTGTAAAGACAGCGGCAACAAAGCCAGTATTGATTCATACAGACCCTTCTCAGCAAGGTAACAGGTGTATAGATCGCCATTATAGGGGATAAAACCAGAAATTGAAGCACGGATAGAAGAATATGAAATTGTTGGGGAACTGCAGAATAGATTTAAACAAAACAGGTGCTTGGATGACAGTTTGTTCGTGGTAACACACTGCATTGAAATTGCGAAAGGTCAGAATAGATGGTTATGAATTACGTTCTTGGTCATTAAAGGGGCATATGAGAATGTAAACACAGAAAAGCGTTGGAGAATACTGAACCTCCAGGACTTAGAGGAGAAGTTAATAAGTTCACTACAGCAATCTATAAAGATAGTAGAGTGCCCCTGAAATATGAACAGCAGAAATGCGCACAGCAGGTCAACACATATCATGGACTGAAACAGAGATGCGCTTTGCGCCAAATACTATTTATTCTCTACACGGCAGGCTTAAAAAAAACTAAAAAAATGTAAGTTAGGGCTTAAACTAACGCATGTGTTGGAAGGCGAAGTGGTACAACAGTATATTCGGGGAATGTCGTACACAGACAACATTGTTATTTTTGCAAATAACCATAGCCATATGCAATGGCTCATAAATATTAGAGGCCAGGACGCCACAGACCCCGGGTTAAATTTTGACACTGAAAAGCCGGGAATAATGATTTTAATTAACATTAGCAGTGACGCAGTGTAAATGTCAATCCAACATGGTGTATTACGCAGAGTCAAGAATTCTGTATATTTGCGAGTGTGGATAAATGAAAGTGACAACTACGTAAGAACTCACGAGGACCAAATTTATAATAAAGAAAGCGTAACGCAGCTCTAATGAAGCATAGAGCTTTGCGGGGGTATAAGAAATATAAATTAGTCAGAGGAATGGGGAAAGGAGTAATGGCTCCGGGCCTGATATGTGCAAATACAGTAGTCTGCTTAACATAAGACGTTCTAGTATGCATTGAAGGGAACGAGCGATCAACATGCCGTTTGGCCTAAGGAGCGCATGGTAAAGCAATAAACAAAGCTGTGCGGTTAGATATGGGCTGGGCGTCGTTTGAAGTTGGAGAAGTTCCGAGTAAAATATGTTTTAAAGGGGCGGGGTGGAGAGCAATGGATCAACGTATGTGCCCAGCCAAAGTTTTCGTGGGCCTACACATGAAAAGCGTGGACACGCAGTGGCTAACGAAGGCTACAAGGCTAAAAATAAAATACCGAGAGAACAGTGGGGAACCAAGGAAAGCCATAGTAACTACAAAAAGAAGCAAGGCAGGTAGAAACAAGTAAAGTGAGAGAAAAAAAACACAAGTTAAATATTCGTCCAGATGTACAGCCCGTACTTGACATAAGACAAGAACATCTCTACGATGACTCCAAAGACACTGCTTTGCCTTTTTAGGCTAGAGAAGGCTGCTTGCGAACTAAGATTTTTGTGGGGAAGTACATACAAAATGATGAGGTTTGCGTGTTCTGCGGAAAAGAAAGAGAAACCATGTGGCACATGCAGTTTGAAAGCAAGGGTATCCATTCAAATCTACATGAGGGAAATATTCTGTTTCCAGAAGCGCTATGATGTAAGGGTAGCACAGAGGAAGTTAACTTCAAAGGTGTCGAGGCGTTGAAAACAAGATTAGAATGCTGGTGGTCGAAAAGCACAGAGGGGAATATTGCCTAGGAAAGCAAGCACCTATAACAGAAAAAGTAAGTATTTTATGCCTGCCCTAAGGGCAGCGCTAGTAATAAACGAAGAGTAAAATACAGATTTGAAAGTTTCTTTGGCAAGATAGCACGTCATTTCCTCGCTACAAAAGGGATACCACTAAACATCATCATCATCATCGTAATCATCGCCACCAATAATCGCGGAGAATTTAGCGCTTGTGATACCACAAACAAGTAGATCAGCCATTTTATAGCAGGTTACAAGTTCTCCATACAAAAAGGCTAGTTTAACATTCATTTTCACATAATAGATAGAAGCGTCGTACTAAATTTAGGCAAGTATCACACACGATGTACAGTGCTGAGTTTTAGCATTCCTGTATTGATGAAACCAAGGTAAGGGCCTGCATGAGTTCCGCAAGTTTGTCCTGACAGAGCCCGCAGAAGGCAAAGAGTACTGGGCGATACATGCCTTTGGCAAGGTGTCGTTTTTCTTCTGCTGCTTCCTTTGTAGCGCAAGGTGAGACTCTTTAATGAAATGGTCGAAGATGATTGCCGGGTCTGAAAGAGAAACAAATTTGAGGCTTCGAAGAACCTTCTCTGTGAATGGTGGGTAGAAGCGACGTTTGTCTGTTTCGTGGTTGTATAGAGTACAACGTATAGCTTATATAAGGACTTCATACGCTGTTACCGTAACGTAAAAGACAAAAACCGTCGACATCAACTCGCCTAGGAGACTGGAAATGTCCCAGAAAATTATGGCCTAAAAAGGCTGATGTTCCGGTTAACCAAAAGCCACCATCTCTGGACATGTATACTGACTACATAGGTATGCTCTGAAAAATGCAAGTGCACGGTGTCTGACCCTGAAATTTTTAAGCTGCTTTATCAGTGTAGACCTTACTCTTTTTTTTCAATTAAGTGTTTATTGCTTCCACGTATATATGTTATCCCTCAAAAATAATCACAGTACCGCCTTCTATGAAATCTGCCGAAACAGCGGAGATGTGCTTCTCTCGTGTCAGCTTCAACACCAACGGGTGCTCGTACGAGAACAGCAGCGCCGACACCGGGCAAATTGTACTGTTCGCGCAAGCGAACCGGCAGCTAAACTTCAGCTATGGAAGTCTCCCTCTCCTCTCCCATCCGAGAGGGAGAGTACCACGCCCGGAAGTTCTACAGCACCCTCTGTCAGCGGGTATCGGAACCAGGTGTTGTGATTCCGTCGGCGGGTCTGGGGACCTGCTCCTACCCATGTGCAAGGTATAAGAACAATTAGCCGGAACGGTGCTTCTTTTGGCGGTCACATAGCGTCACAAGGCTTTGGCCTGGGCTTTAGCGAAGGCCTTCTTTAGAGGTAGCGACATGCCCAATGCAGCCGGCCACAATGGAATCCAGCGAACCTAAAAATTTGTAGGGACGGCGCACTCCGTCAGGTGGTGGTACATTTATTACCAAAACTCGCCAGTTTCGCTTTGTTCGCAGAGATGCCTGAGATTGTTCTCATAAAATGTACAGTGGTCGTACTTGTCATTGTACCAATCAGCACCAATAATATTGCTCAGCTCCGATAATTTAAGGTTCAGCCTAGACCAACTTCCTAGCTACGCAAATTCCAACGTACCGAAATAAACTCAAAAGCAAAGATATCAGCCTGCTCCACTAGCATTCTTTATTTTCAAGAATTCCCGTTCAATCAGAGATACGGCCATCTAATTGACTCTGCCTTTTAGTAGAGCGGTTTTTTTTTTACTGGAAGCTTACCTAAACTCGTGCAGAACAGTTAAAGGAGCCATTAAGAGAAAACACAAGTTTGTTTCATTCAAAAGTTTGCGTCGTTAGAATCATACTGACACCCCTTTTAACGTAAACTTCGCTCAAATAAGCTACATAATTAGGAAGAAAAGGGAATGGCCATGCGACCCACTCGCTAATTTTCAGCAACAGAACCTATGATGTGATTCGAGCCAGCTCTGCGATTGGCGGAGGCCGGCACAAGCAGACGCAAATTAGGTAGAGCTTAGAAGCTAGCCAAACCAGCGACTTGCGCCTAAATTTAGGGCACATTCTTTACAAAGAAATAAGAATGATGGGACAAACAGTGGAAGTTACGAAAGCCCACGTAAACATATAAGTACCGATGCGTATACTGCTGTTGGTACTGCGCATACCATGCTTGTTTAACTGCACGCCACTACGGGGCTTGGGGTTGTCTCAGACGAAACTGGCCGATTGATGCAAGCAATGGTGTCTTACGTGAACATATTTGTCGAGCGAGCACTGTTTCAGGGAACGATTATTTCCTCCCAGAACAAAAACAAGCCAGGTTTAAATACGGTCAAGAACAAACCAAAGGCTTGCCATGGTATGGTGGCGCCATCTAGGTTCGGGTAACGTAAAGAAACGCGGGAACGCACCAGCACCGCTGTACAGGGTGGAGAAACCCTTTGAACGGTCCCGTGCCGCCGCAACGTGCTCCACGCGTTGTTCTTTTCGTTTCCCACGAGACCTAGCAACGCGAAACAGATAACATGATTCAAAATTCGCCAGTAAACCGCGTTGCGGCGATAATTTTAGCGCGGTTTTGACACAAAGACTTGCTTCGGCGGCGAGCGAGCGACCCAAAATAGCAGTGCCAGTGTATACGTGTCTCTACACTGTGCGGCGGATGCGTGAATGAAGGTACTCCAGGCTGCAGAGCGGTCGGTTCCTGTGACGTCATTGTAGACCCCACAAACAAACAATTTAACGAGAGAATCCAAATTTTATCCTAAATTGATTAATTTCTCAGTGAATAAAGCATCGTTTGTATCCGGGCAAGCGCTGGGGGCACTATAAAACACGAAATCTTTCGAATAAAACAAACTTGCATTTTCTCTTCATGGCTCCTTTAAGGAAGTCTTGAATGTGTATAAAACAGTTCCAACAGGGCTACTCTGTGGGCTGTTATTGCGCGAAAACAGTGTTTTCCAAGAGAAGGGAGCACTAATCGACTTAAAGCTCTTCAACGGCTGCGGCGGTTTCCGCCATAGCTTTAGCCACTTTTGTTGTACATCCATCCGGGTGGCTTGCAAGCCCAAGTGTGCAATGACAGTCCTCCCCGGTCAATAACGGCTGTGAAAAGCACAGTTATCTCTGCGATATCTTTTTTAACTACTGCACCCCTACCGATGTGCTGGAAACCTGCTGCAAAGAAGTGTTTTCACCGTGCAACCGCCAGTCGTGCTGAGCTGGACGCAACAGGTAGCACAGCGTACGATATGTTCACCAAACGTACGATTTAAGGAAAGCTGAACAGTATCTTTTAGCATATCTGTCATCGAAAATGTTTTTTGGCTCTATTTTTCATGGAGCTCTCCCAAAATCAGAATCATCGCAGCTACTTTTAGTAGATTCGCTATCCACGCTGCTACAACACTGCCTTCGCAAAACTGAAGGCTAAACAAGACTGCCGGGTCGGTTCCTGTGCTTGTAACAAAACACCAAAGGCGTTCGTTGTGTTTTGTTATAGTCGTGCTACGGAACGCGTCGTAAGCCCATGTGAATTGACCGCTCCCTGAGTGTTATTTCTGGTGCACCATATGAAACAGTGCGCGGCAAGTGCTTTCTTGTGTTTCCTTTTCTGATGCGTGCTACGGAACGAAATGCGGTGAATATTGCTTTGGGTTTTATTCCTTGTGGTGTGCACGCTGTGAACCACCTGAAACGCTATGAAACGCGTTAGCAAAAGGTTAGCTGCTCTGGACGCTTTTTGGGGGCTATTTTCCCGATGGGCGCGCATTTGGTGGGAGTGGGCAGTGTGCGTGTTTGGGAAACCCAGCCAAGTTATCCTTTTGCATTCAAGAACTTATATTTAAGCACAACGTTGAGACTACAAAAGGTGCGAAATTCTCCTAAGGTGACTGGTGTGGGGTTCGTTCTTCATTGCTACAACAGCGGTCAAGCCTTGACTGTCGGGTTGTGTGGCAGCATCCGTGTAGCCAGCGTCGGATTCGTCACTGTTATTGCCTCAAACCTGCTCTGGCTCTGGCCTCTCGTCTCTCCGCTAGGTGCACATGGTGCATGTTTCGCGGTAGAAGGGGAAAATTAGCCTTTGAAGCAGCGGCCATTGCCCGCGCCGCGAGTCAATCTACTGCTACTGTCATCATCACCGACTCGCAGCAGGCGTCCCGAAATTTCACCAACGGAAGAATTCCCCGTACAGCCCTCAATATTCACGCTCAACGCCCCCAAAACCGTTCCATCAAGATCATCTGGGCCCTCGCTCATCTCGGCCTTCTGGGCAACGAGACCTCCCATCTCCTTGCTCGAGAGCTATCCCGCCGAGCTGCTGTTGCCGGAAGGGAGCCTGAGCGCATGCACCCTATGGTCACGTACCCAGAAATCACGCAACACTATCGACTAGAGCGGCAGCATTACACCCCAGTGCGCAAACCACCACCCGAAAGAGCAAGAGTGATTCCTCCGTGCCCTTCAAACGAACGCTTTCCTCCACCCCACCAGAAGGCACATTTTGGCTTCTACATGTTTCCCCCGCAGTGCCGCGTCTGCGAGGCCCCCGGGACACTCTATCACATTGTAGGAGGCTGCGACCAAGCCCCACTTCCACGCCGCAATCCCAATATCACAACTGAGCTTTGGAACAGAGCCTTGGCCAGCTCCACCCTCGAGGATCAGCGTCAGCTGGTCGAGAGGGCTGTGGACGCGGCCCGAGTACAAGGAGCCCTGGACTAAGGAAACCGCCCCGAAGACTCCATTTTATTTCTTTCCCAATAAACAAAGTTTATTCTCTCTCCCCCCCTAAGGTGAATTGAGAAAAAAATGAGTACAACGGAGCCAGAAAAGACGAAATAATAACAATGGCTAGCAAAGTAAACCCGCCTACAGGGAAGAAACTTGGATCAAATTCAGGTCACGCTGTTGCAGTGGCGCCGACAAGAATTACAATAATGCGATCAAGCCCTTATAAATTCAGAATGTGGCATCCCCGAGCATGGGCATCTCTCTACCTATGATGGCGGTGCTGGGTTAAACAAGCGGCATCTTTTCCGCAAAAAAAAAACCAACTGCGCAGACGCTGCGATCGGCATTTGTGTGCGCAATCCCGGAGTGAATTTTAACCGCTATCATTTGGTTTATCACAGGCCTCTACCCTCTCCTTTACTCTCGCAAATACGAAGCATTGTAGTCGGCATTTGTTGTCATTGTGACTTCATATGGTCGCTCGCCAGCGCGTACCGGAATGAGACGGTTTCGCTTCCTATATGTAAGTTGGCTCCGTGGCTCCGTGCGACACACGACCTAAAGCAGATAACAGAAAGGCTGGACGTACAATAGCTCCAGCGTTAAAAGTAGTTCTCTAACTAAAGAACTCTCACATTTGGTCAAGACATATTACACAAATGAGCGGCGACCGGAAGAGTGTACACTTAGAGACCAAAATCATCATATGCATGGCTAAAACGGTTCTTACACAATATAATTCATTGGCTTATTAATTGGCTCCGAATGACAAACGTTTGAGGTAATTTATTGCTAACTAACCTGCGGCAAGACCTACAGTTGGACACTCAAACATTTCATATTGTGTTTTATGATGTATGACACCGTTGCTCCTAGCTTCCCGCTGAGCATGCATATATATATATATATATATATATATATATATATATATATATAGTATAAGTAAAGAGTCGGATACACAGCAATAACAATAAAAAACAACGTTTACTTACGTAGCGGCAACGGGACTTGCCTTCATCACAGTAAAGGTACATGATTTTGCTGTCGCAAACATTTGGAACACATTTGTTATATAGGTTTGCAGAAAACTGTGAGAAGGAGCGGAAAATGTTTCGGAAACGGAGAGTATGCATACAGTCGTGCTACGCCTATGTTACAACAACAACAAACCAAAAGAAAAAAAAGGATGGGGGAAGAGCGAGAGAGAGAAAGGGGTCGTGTTAACAAAGCAGCGGTCAAGGTTGCACCATAATGGGTCAACGTATGCCGGGTGGGCTGCAAGTTCAGACAATGCGGGAAACTGGACAACCACGGTTTCAAAAGAAAGGGAAGAGTATACAGTAAGGTATTCAGTGGCTGGGGAGACTGGTTGGGGCGGGAGCGAAGATGGGTGTGCCCCCCGCGGATGAAGAGAATAGATACGGGGCACAAAAGAGCATTTCACAGAATCTAGCAACTGAAAGAGAAATAGATAGGGTCACAAAAGGTTAAACATGAATAGATCACAAAGAGTTAAACATTTTTAAGTGGTGGTGGGAACGAGGCCTCCTTCCCCAGGACAAATGACATTGTTGAGCGGCATTAGGCTAATAAATGTGCTGTATTAGGAGAGTTTCTGCGAATTCTGATGGGAAACTCAAGGGCAGGAATATTGAACAGAGTTATAAAAATTATGAAGCCGCCAATTTTAATCGAGGGATAAGCACGTTAGTTTTCCGTAACTTTCATTAATCCCAAGTGTGGCTGACCCAAACTTTTAAATGAGATAAGATTCTCGAACATCGCGGTCGTGGTGCGTTTTGAAAACGGATACTAAAATCGTTGCTTTGAGATGATCAAATGCATGCCCGGGACTGTTCACATGTCTTGACAGGGGCAAATAAGGGCAGCTTTTTGCATGAGAGCGGTGATTATTGAACCGTATTCGGAAGGGCGTTTCAGTTTGGCCGATATATTGTTGCCTACAAACAGTGCACTCTAGAAGATATACGGCATTAGCGGAGTCACAGTTAAAGTTACCTTTTATATTTACGTAGTAGTCTGAAGCCGTGCTGGAGGCGCGCTGTGTAGTGGTCATGTGTGGGCATACTTTACATCGGGGTTTATTACAGGGCATGCAGCCTGTAGTTTACTGTCGGTTGATACGAGAGTTAGTAAGAAAGTCGCCTAAATTCTTATTACGCCGGTAGAGAACGCGTGGTGGTTCCGGGAATATGCTTTTTAAGCCGTCACTTTTCATTGGGATATTGTGATGTTTTTTTAGCACGGTTGACACTCTTGGAGCGAAGGATGAGTGGGTTAAAACTAAGTTAGTTTGCGGGTTGCCGTTCGGTGCTTTTTTCTTAGAGATTTCGTTACGGTCTAATTTGTTGGCTCGCACAATAGCGTCGTCGATAACTTTTTCCAGGTATTTTTTATTCAGGAGGGCGGTCTTGAGTTCTCGACAGTTTGAGTCAAAGTCGGCTTGGTTTCAGCAAATTCTCCTAAATCGGTGGGCTTAGCTGTAAGGTATTGCTGTCTTGCAGTGTCTGACATGGCTACTTCGGAAGTGCAAATACTGTCGCGTGTCTGTCGGTTTTCTATACAGTTTAGTTTGAAGCCGACCTTGGAAGGTTGTAACGGTGACGTCTAGAAAGTTTACACTGTGTTCCGAATAGGAATGAGCAAGGGAAATACTAGGATGGGCTAGGTTAAATGCCTCAATGAAGGTGAGGAGCTCCTCCTCACCGTGTTGCCAGATCATGAATATGTCATCAATATAACTTTTATAGTACATTGGCTTTAAATTTTGGGTGTCAAGAAAGTTTGATTCGAGGTGAGCCATAAATATATTGGCGTAGTTAGGTCCGATTAGAGTTCCCATTGACGTTCCGCTGACTTGCACGTAATGAACTCTGTCGAACTCAAAATTGTTAAGTTCAAGAATAAGCCTAAGGAAGGTTTGGAGAGCAGAAGAATCGATAGGTTTGTCGCACGATGACTGCTCATACGCAAGGCATACAGCGGTGATGCCATCTTCATGGGGAATGTTAGTATACAGTGACGCAACATCGAGGGTGACTAGAAGGTAGTTATCAGGAATTTCAATTTTTGAGATGTCTGAGAGAAAGTCATTGGTATCCTCAATGAAGGAGGGAAAGCTGGGCGGAATGCCGCAAATGAGATTATCCACATAGTGCGAGAGGTTTTCGGTAACAGTGCCAATGCCAAAAACAATGGGGCACCCTGGGTTGTTGACCTTGTGAATCGTTGAGAGAAGATAGAATTTACCGGCTACAGGGTTTAAGGGGATCAGGGATACTAATTCTTATTACGCCGGTTGTTGTCTACCGGCGTCTACCACGCGTTGTCTACCGGCGTAATAAGAATTTAGGTGACTTTCTTACTGACTCTCGTATCAACCGACCGGCAACTACTGGCTGCATGCCCTGCAATCAACCCCGATGTAAAGTATGCCCACACATGACCACTACACAGCACGCCACCTGCACGGCTTCAGACTACTACGTAAATATAAAAGGTAACTTTAACTGTGACTCCGCTAATGTCGTATATCTTCTAGAGTGCACTGTTTCTAGGCAACAATATATCTGCCAAACTGAAACACCGTTCCGAATACCGTTCAATAATCACCGCTCTCATGCAAAAAGCTGCCCTTATTTGCCCCTGTCAAGACATGTGAACAGTCCTTGCATGCATTTGAACATCTTAAAGCAACGATTTTAGAATCCGCCTTCAAAACGCACCAGGACCGCGAGGTTCGGGAATCTTATCTCATTTATAAGTTTGGGTCAGCCACACTTGGAATTAATGAAAGTTACGGAAAACTAACATGCTTATCCCTCCATTAAAATTAGCGGCTTCATAATATTTATAACTATGTTCATTATTCCTACCCTCGAGTTTGCCATCAGAATTCGCAGAAACTCTCCTAATACAGCAGCTTTATTAGCCTAATGCGGCTCAAAAATGCCATTTGTTCTGGGGAAGGAGGCCTCGTTCCCACCACCACTTACGAGTGTTTAACTCTTTGTGATCTATTCATGTTTAACCTTTTGTGACCCTACCTATGTCCTGTTCAATTGCTAGCTTCTGTGAAATCCCTTAGCGAAAAGATGCCGTATTTTTAATGTATTTTGAATGCATTTAATACATATATTAACTTTGTATTTATTCTGCATTATTTTGTCCACATTCCAAATGCATTTCGAATACATTTACAATGTATTTAAAATGTACCTCAAAAATACATAAGCAGTGCATGAAAAATATATATTTAATGCATTTTAAATGCTTTAAAAATGCTCAGAAAATATAATTTCAAATACGTGCAAAATGTATTAGTAATGCATTTTAAATGCACAGAAAATACTGCTTCAAATATACTCAAAATGTGTTACTAGTGTATACTAAATAAAACCTAAATACATTGAGAGATGCCATGGCAATGTGTCTTAGGGGGAATTGTTAACGTTCAAGTAGAAAATATTATATTGTGGTTTCAAAAAGTTTAATAGGCGCTAGGCTAAAGATATGCTCCATTGTGAAAATGTAAACCGGCCATGTTCGGAGTGCGGGCCAGCAAATGACTGAAAAGAACAGCACGTATGCGCACAAATTGGCAATTTGAAAGTTGTTTATTGTACACCTCAGTGGAGTGGCCAAATTTGCGATTACTAAGCAGCAGGAATGAATGCCTTTCAGCCACCTCGGTAGCCAGCGCAGATGAAGCGTTGTGCATCAATCCTCGTACTTCGGATTCTCCACGTGGGAAATTTCACCAGCACCTGCAGTGAAAAGAAAATGGGAAAATATTAGTGAAACACTTTTTTAGAGGCAAATAAATGTCATATCAATCAGGCCTTTTCTCTAGCCGTGCCAACGTCCCTCGCGAGCAAGGATTTTTTAGTTTCCCCTTCAGAGAAAAAAAAAAAAAAAACCCGCCGTGAAAACAATGCCCCTTTGAAGGACGTAAGACAATTTATGTAATGGTAAGCATAGTTGATATTGTCATGCGGCATCGGATCTTCAATACCATTTTTAAGAAAGAATGGTGGCGGGGGGCTTATGTTTGGATATTGTCTAGGGATAAAAATGAGCGAAAATTAGGAAAAAAAAAACAGAGCTAAGATAACAACGTTACCAAACATACAACAGAGTTCTTAGAGTTCTGCTACTTCTCTTTCTTAGGTGCTTGAGTTAACTTGAACCGGTGGCAATTCTAGTTTTCCAACTAACTTGGACAAAACTGGTCTGTGACCTCACAGGACGATAATAAAATAAGATAGGCAGTAATCTTATTAACTACAATTATTGTTATGTGTTTCATATTTCGGCGTCACCTTCTTTGGAGATTACGTTCTAAAAAAATAGTGCGCAGCGAAACAATTTAAAAATGCATGGGCAGGATTGATGTAGAAAGCTTACAGAAATGTCATTAGATTGGCGTGTGCACTCAACAATGCTTTCAAAGGAACGGCAAAGTAAGGTTATTTCTAAAAACAAGAAAAATTTCACGCTGTCCTTAAAATAACAAGCTCTTATATCGTAGGCACCTAACCGAAGCAATTAAAACAAGCAACGCCAGAAAACGTGTATTTGTGCTTGCACACGCATGTAATTTTTTTGCTCTCCGCCGCACATCACCGGCAGGTAATTTTATACTTTTTGCTGTACACAGACAACGTCATCATTTATTTAGGGAGCAACGCGGAAAATAATTGTAAATGCTCGCGTCTTTAACATACAAAAAAAAGGTAAACACCTGTTAGCTTCAGGGACCATCAAGTAAAAATAGTTGCTTCATAAATACTCGTGACACCTAAAAGAAACTCTTTAAGTACACCCTTTAGACGCAAATGGGAAATTGCGGCATCTAAACACACACAACCCCCAAGCTGCCCATGCTGTTTTCGGTGCCTTTGGGCACATTTCTGAAATTCTCCGGTGGCGTGGTCCAGCTTTAGCGCGTCGGGTTCCGCGTGTCTGTCAATCGACCACGAGCGGCCGAAGGGCCTCTCGGAACGCGCACACGTGTTCGTGAATGCGCTACGAAATGAATACAGCAAGGAGGGAAAAAGTTGCAAGGAAATACAAAAGAGGAAGGGGCCAACGTCCTGAAGTTTCGCGAAGTTTTGGGGGAGCAATCCAAGGAACAAAAAGAGACGAACCCGCCCGGGCGACCCGTTCCGGGAACCGAGGGGTCTCACGCGGGGAACTGGTTTCCTCCCTCGAAGTCCCCCTCCCCACCCGCATTCCTTCTCCTTCCTTCCCTTGCTGGTTCTTGGTTCTGGGTGGCGGTAGGAACAGAAACTGATTGTAACTTAGCGGCTACTCTCATATGACAAATAATTTGTAGTCCCTGGGCATGAAGCACCTTCGCTACTGCCACATGCACCGAAGATTACGTGGATCGCTTTTAACACCTTTGGTAACTTCGAAACAGACGGCATAAACTCTTTCATGGCTTTAGTTGACAGAATGGCGACATGCGACCGACAAAAATCGCGAAGGCTGCTCGGATTCCCGCCGTATGGCCCGGCCACGCGCATTAGTCGGATGAATGTATGCCACAAACTGGCTTCGTTCCCCGTACGGCGGCTGCTGTGAACATGCGCAGCTGTGAGCGGCTGCTGCGAACAGAAAACAAAAGAAAGCTGCGTCCCTGGATACACTTCGCAAATTTCTCAAGCGCGTAAACATGGACGCCGGACTTTCTGTGAACAGGCTGCGCTAAAAACGTTCCTGGCTGTTATGTGTTTAATGCAAGTGTTAGTCCTCAATGAGTACTCGATCTACAAGGAAACTCGTAGCAACAGTCCCCCGTCCACTCAGCAGGGCCCGAGCTAAAAATTAGGCGCAAAAAGGAATGCACTAAAATCCATTTTTTTACGTCTTCTTGCTGTCGTTGATTTGTGAGTACATTCCCTTGCACGGCGTAGTTACGGTAGGAAATCTTGCTCGCAGGTGGAGGTAAGCTTAACAACCACGTGCAGATTTTATAAAGGGCATTAGCACTCTTCGATTGCAAGGCACACATACGTCCATTAATTGTAGTGCGACACCGTACGCGCAAATAGCCGGTATATCGTGCTTACCTTGGCTAGACGGCCAACGCCGCTGCAACGCGCCGTCCAAGCAGAGACTGCGTCCACCCGACGACCGCGCGTTGAGGAGTCCGAAACAGGACAGGCAAAAGAAACGCAGCGAGGGCAGACAAAACGTGAAGGAGGGGTGAGCCGCTCAACTCGCGCCGCAGGTGCCTGGCACAGAGGAGGAGGTGGTGAGCGGCAGTGAGAGGCGCCGAGCTGCTCGCCCTCGCAAGCATAGCCAGGGTTGTCCATCTAAGGCCAATATTTTTCAGAAAAAGAAAATTTTCAAAGCCTCCACAGCGATACCGTCGTAATAACGCTGGCAAATTGCAAGTGTTTTCGTACTATGAATTTGATGTTTTTTCTTTGCCGATTGCGTTGGAACACCGCCGCTTACATATTTGTACGCCGAGTTTCCCTCTAATACGCAGAGTTATGTCTGCTTTATACAGCGCAGTAAGTGAAAGTATCTCCCTCAGTTTCTTTTATTATAAGTAAACATCGAGAAGAAATTCTCAGTACGTTTATTCATTTGAGATGTATTTTATCCGGCACTTCAGATATGCTTTACGTGAATCTTACAATTCAGCAACTGAAGCAGCGCCTGTAGTGTACTCGAAATGTATTTCGGCAAAGCTTTATCAATACATTTAAAATGTATTTTCTATGAGTATTTTTCATGCATTGAGAGTGTATTTGTACCATGTTCGTTCGACAAACGTAAAAGGCATTTCAAATGTATTTCGAATATATTCGGAGTATATTTCCATGCTTCAGCACACTTTTAAAGTATACTCAGAGTGCTGCTCTAAATGTAGTTAGGTAAGTGTATTTTTATAATATTTACAGTGCATTTACAAAATGATCGTTTGGCGGGAAGAAATACATTTTCAATATATTCTGAATGCCTTAAGCGCACATTCATGAGGTTCAGTGCATTTTTAATCTATTTGGAGGGTACTTAAAAGCACTGTATTTTTCCCGTATTTTTAATAATGTATTTTCAATATTTACGAAAAATTGAGAAAATGCAATTTTTAATGCACTTAAAATACATTTACAAATACAAAGCATATTTGAAGTGCACTTCAAGCGTACTCGTACGTATTTCAAACGTATTACTTTTCGCTAAGGGATGCTCTTTTGTGCCCCCCATCTATTCTCTTCATCCGCGGGGAGGACACCCATCATCGCTTCCCCCCGAACCAGTCTCCCCAGCCACTGAATACCTTACTGTATACTCTTCGCTTTCTTTTCAAACCGCGGTTGTCCAGTTTCCCCCATTGTCTGAACTTGCAGCCCGCGCGGCATACGTTGACCCGTCATGGCGCAACCTTGAACGCTGCATTGTTAACACGACCCCTTTTTCTCTCTCTCGCTCCCCCCCCCCCCCTTTTTTTTTGTTTGTTTGTTGATGTTGTAACATAGGCGTAGCCTGATTGTATGCACACTCTCCATTACTGAAACATTTTCCGCTCCTTCTCACAGTTTTATGCAAACCTATATAAGAAATGTGTTCAAAATGTTTGCGACAGCAAAATCATGTAACTTTACTCTGATGAAGGCAAGCCCCGTTGCCGCTACGGAAGTAAACATTGTTTGTTATTGTTCTTGATGTGTATCCGACTCTGTACTTATACTATTTCTGCGCGCTTTGTGAGTTTATCTTTCTCTATATATATATAAATATATATATATATATATATATATATATATATATATATATATATATATATATATATATATATATATATATATATATATATATATTCTAGAGACGTAAAACATTGCGAAGGAAAACCTAAGGGCAAGGTCACCGGCCAATCTACTACCAGACAAAGGAGGACAGCGGCCGACTGGAAACGAAGGAAGAAGAAGCGGGGAGCGCGTTCCGACAGAGAATAAACATGGCGTCGTAGGCATCGGACGTTGGTTCATTACAAGTGGCGCAGCCGACACGCCTTCAAGCCCCGAGGCGACCCAGCCTCCGGACCTGCTCTCCCTCGCGGCGATCCAGCCGCAGGGACGGCCATCAGCAGCGGCCAAGGCCTGGCACGCCCTCCAGCCCTGCTTCCCGAGTTCATCGGTGGAGCCGTAGTCCCGGCACGAGCGCCGAACGCAACGACAGCCCAGCCCCCAGGCGAGCCAGCCTTGGGCGCGACCTTCTCCAGCGGCCGACGTCTTCTTGACTCGCCGCTGCGTCCGCCGTTCGCGCCTTTATTTCTGCGGACTTTGCCCTCTGCGGACTTTGGTGAGTGACCAACCTCTCGCAATGACGACCGCTGATGCGAACGCCAGCCACCCTTTTTGGGCTGTCCAGGCCCTCACAGAAATGTGTCGCCAGTTTCGCGACGTCATTCCCAGCCCGTTTCCATCACCCGCCCACACGGGCGTCCCCGTCTTCCGAGGGTTCCAGGACGATGCTGTTTCTTGGGTAAAGCTTATCGACGCCCTTGCTACCCATCACGCCTGGCGCGATCAGACCAAACTGTTCGTTGCACAAGAACGCCTGCGCGACGCTGCCCGAGCGTGGCACCTTTACGAAGGCCACTCTCATCCCATTTGGGAAAGCTGGATCGGGGCATTAATCACGGCGTTCAGTGGATTGTCAGCCAACTACGACTCTCGCTTCATAGAAATGCGTGCCCGGCTGCAAGGCCCTAGCGAGAACGTCGCGGTCTACATCTACGACAAGGTCCGCCTTCTCGCAGGCTGCAACTTCGCCTGGGCGTCTCCTATTGCGCGGCGGGAAGTCATAGATGGCCTGGCCGACCCTGTTCTAGCTGCAGTCTTGACTGCGCAGCCACCGGATTTGAGCCCACAAGCCTTCGTCCGCCTGGCTGTGCGACTGCAGCAGGGTGCAACGTTGCCGGCACAGGAGCCTCACCTGCAAGCCTCGACGCAGACCCTGGCGGAAACTCCTGGCCCTGGCCCTGAATTGCGTGATATGGCGGTGAAGGAGGAGGCAACCAGCAAGGTGACCACAATTGAGACTGAAGAAGGAGCCCCGTGTGCCGAATCTCCGTACCAAGCCGATGACCTGCCTGGGGTTCCCTCTCTGTTAACGCCGGCCTTTCTCGTCTGTGAGCCACCTCCGACGTGTGACACGAACTATCCCATGGAGCTCATCTTATCCTCAGCAGCTGGAAAAACGACAATCGAGAACCAAACCCCGAGCAACTCATCCCCTCATGCTTCTGAGATCTCTGCTAAGGAACAAGCTGACCTTTCAGTTCTGTCCGAGGAGGATGAATGCAAAGACATGCCACCAGAAATCATCAACGACGCTGCACCAAGCCTTCAAACGGGTGGCGAAAGGCGTGAAGCACACAAGGATGCAGCTGTCGCAGACGAGCACATTTCAGCGACAGTTTTTGAAGCAGACCACGACGAACCTGCAGGAGGCAAGGACGCTGAAGCTAACGCAGAGTTGCTTTTCAAACAAAACAATGTCCAAATCTACAATAGAGGCAAAACCAACCTGACCGACACCTACTGCAAGGACAATATGACGCGCCTGTTCAGCGCACAGGAAATTTTTCTGGAAGTCAGCATGAATTCCCCGTCAACAAAGGACAATGTAGCCCAGGCACAAACCCGAAAGGACAAGATGAACAGAGCCGCGAGAGCCCAGGGCCCACACCACCAATTTGCTGGGGGGCGTCTTCGCAGTGTGGCCGAGTGTAGAGACGTAAAACATTGCGAAGGAAAACCTCAGGGCAAGGTCACCGGCCAATCTACTACCAGACAAAGGAGGACAGCGGCCCACTGGAAACGAAGGAAGAAGAAGCGGGGAGCGCGTTCCGACAGAGAATAAACATGGCGTCGTGCGAATCGGACGTCCGTTCTTTACTATATATATATATATATATATAAATCTAGAGAAAGATAAACTCACAAAGCGCGCAGAAATAGTATAAGTAAAGAGTCGGATACACAGCAAGAACAATAACAAACAATGTTTACTTACGTAGCGGCAATGGGACTTGCCTTCATCAGAGTAAAGTTACATGATTATGGTGTCGCAAACATTGAACACATTTCTTATATAGGTTTGCATAAAACTGTAAGAAGGAATGGAAAATGTTTCGCAAATGGAGAGTGTGCATACAGTCAGGCTACGCCTACGTTACAACATCAACCAACAAAAAAAAAAAAAAAAAAAAAGGGGGGGGGGGAGCAAGAGAGAGAAAAAGGGGTCGTGTTAACAATGCAGCGTTCAAGGTTGCACCATGACGGGTCAACGTATGCCGCGCGGGTTGCAAGTTCAGACAATGGGGGAAAATGGTCAACCGCGGTTTGTAAAGAAAGGGAAGAGTATACAGCAAGGTATTCAGTGGCTGGGGAGACTGGTTCTAGGGAAAGCGAAGATGGGTGTGCCCCCCGCGGATGAAGAGAATAGATAGGGTGCACAAAATGCTCTTTTGTGCACCCTATCTATTCTCTTCATCCGCGGGGGGCACACCCATCTTCGCTTTCCCTAGAACCAGTCTCCCCAGCCACTGAATACCTTGCTGTATACTCTTCCCTTTCTTTACAAACCGCGGTTGACCATTTTCCCCCATTGTCTGAACTTGCAACCCGCGCGGCATACGTTGACCCGTCATGGTGCAACCTTGAACGCTGCATTGTTAACACGACCCCTTTTTCTCTCTCTTGCTCCCCCCCCCCCTTTTTTTTTTTTTTTTTTTTTTTTGTTGTTGGTTGATGTTGTAACGTAGGCGTAGCCTGACTGTATGCACACTCTCCATTTGCGAAACATTTTCCATTCCTTCTTACAGTTTTATGCAAACCTATATAAGAAATGTGTTCAATGTTTGCGACACCATAATCATGTAACTTTACTCTGATGAAGGCAAGTCCCATTGCCGCTACGTAAGTAAACATTGTTTGTTATTGTTCTTGCTGTGTATCCGACTCTTTACTTATACTATATATATATATATATATATATATATATATTGAAATGGGGTTTATTGGCAAGGGTTGCTGTGTAGGCGAAAGACGAGGAGGGCACAGGCCGAGCACAGTCCGAGCACAGTCGACGCTTGGAGGAAGCAGAGCGAGAGAGAACCCCGTCTCTCCAGGCGATGGCGGTGCGGCTTCCATATTCGGCTTCTGCTACCGACGACGATAAAGTGGCGCACATCTCCCGCAGGGGATTGGTGACGGTCTTGATTCTTCCGGTGAACGTTGCCAATCTTCTGCATTACAATCACCCCCGGGCGAAAAGGGTAGCCATCCTGGCGACTCACGGCGCTGGCGAAACAAGTGGATCGTCATAGGGTTTTAGACGTTCAACATGCACTGTTTCCCGACCACGGCGTCGGAGATCCTGGGAAGGTGTTAAGGGCTCGACAACATAATTGACTGGGGAAGTCTGTTCGATGACGCGGTAAGGGCCTTGATAGTTTGAGAGGAATTTCGAGGAGAGACCAGGAGTCCGAGTGGGTACCCAGAGCCATACACGAGAATCAGGAACGAAGCTCGGCCCGGGCTTGCCATCAGTGTGAGATTTTTGGCGGCCCTGTTCTTCCGTGGTAAAAGAACGAGCAAGTTGCCGGCATTCTTCTGCACGCTTGGCGGCCTCCGAGACAGAAGCACACTCAGATGGATCGGGACGATACGGCAGAATGGTGTCCAACATACACGATGGCTCACGCCCGTATAAAAGGAAAAATGGAGAGAACCCAGTCGTGACTTGAGTGGCGGTGTTATAAGCGTACGTCACGTATGGAAGCACCAGGTCCCAATTTCTATGATCGGACGCCACGTACTTAGACAACATATCTCCAAGGGTGCGGTTAAAGCGCTCTGTTAGACCGTTTGTCTGCGGGTGGTAAGCTGTGGTCGTGCGATGGATGACATGGCATTCTTTAAGAAGCGCCGAAATGACGTCGGACAGGAAGACACGTCCCCGGTCACTGAGCAGTTCTTTAGGGGCACCGTGACGAAGTATAAATCGACGCAAGAGAAACGAGGCAACGTCACGTGCCGTGGCAGTTGGCAGAGCAGCGGTCTCTGCATACCGTGTTAAGTGGTCAATGGCCACTATAGCCCAGCGGTTTCCGGCGGCTGTGCAAGGTTGTGCAATGGGCTGTACAAGTCAATGCCAACACGGTCAAATGGCTTGGCCGGGCAAGGCAGCGGTTGCAAAGGACCGCTCAGATGGGGCACCGGCGCCTTTCGTCGTTGGCAGTCTTGGCAGGACCGAACGTATTTGAGCACAAAGCTGTACATCCCACGCCAAAAGTAACGAATGCGCAAACGTTGATAAGTTTTGAGCAGGCCGGCATGACCGCACGTGGGATCGGAATGAAAAGAGGCGCACACATCGGATCGCAAATGTTGAGAGATGACAAGTAACCATTTGCGGCGATAAATAGTTGCGGCGATAAAGCAGCCCATCGCGTACCGCAAAGTGTGATGCTTGCCTACGCAGAGCCCGAATCGTAACGGCCCTGGAAGGATCGGATAGGCAGCTGATGGGGGAAGCGATCCAGGGATCCTTCCGTTGCTCGGCTGCCATATCAGTCACCGAAAGGGCCAGCAGATCACCGGACGGCTTCGCAAGGTCAGAAGAAACTGGTGAACGTGACAGAGCGTCGGCATCAGAATGCTTCTGACCGGACCTGTATATGACACGGATGTCGTATTCTTGTAGGCGAAGCGCCCATCGCCCAAGACGACCTGCCGGATCCTTTAACGACGCCAACCAGCAAAGCGCGTGGTGGTCAGTGACCACATCAAATGGGCGGCCGTACAGATATGGTCGAAACTTAGCAAGCGCCCAGATGATGGTTAAGCACTCCTTTTCGGTTACCGAATAATTCGCTTCAGCTTTTGTCAACGTGCGGCTCGCATAGGCAACGACATATTCGTCAACGCCAGGTCTTCGTTGGCAAAGCACGGCCCCAAGGCCAACTCCACTGGCGTCAGTGTGAACTTCAGTAGGCGCTGTAGGATCGAAGTGGCGGAGTACAGGTGGAGAGGTCAGTAGACAACGCAGAGTCTCAAACGCGTGGTCGCAAGCTGGGGACCAGTCAGGTAAGTCGCTGGCACCACCAAGGAGTTTCGTCAATGGCGCAATGATAGAGGCAAAGTTGCGGATGAAACGTCAGAAGTATGAGCAAAGGCCTATGAAGCTCCGAAGAGATTTTATATTAGTGGGCTTCGGGAACTCGGCCACTGCACGGAGCTTCGCTGGGTCGGGTAGAACGCCGTCCTTGGTGACGACGTGGCCCAAGATGGCTAGCTTCCTCGCGGCGAAGTGGCACTTTTTTAGGTTCAGTTGGAGTCCAGCTCGAGAAAGACAGGTTAAAACCTGTTCTAGGCGGTGAAGGTGCGTCGGAAAATCGGCAGAAAAAATGACAATGTCGTCTATGTAGCACAAGCAAATTTTCCACTTGAGTCCCCTCAGTATATTGTCCATCATGCGTTCGAATGTTGCCGGGGCGTTACACAGCCCGAACGGCATAACATTGAATTCATATAATCCATCATGGGTGACAAATGCCGTCTTCGAGCGATCAGCGTCGGCCATAGGTACCTGCCAATATCCGGATCGCAAGTCAAGAGACGAGAAAAACTCTGCCCCCTGCAAGCTGTCCAGAGCGTCATCAATGCGTGGAAGCGGATAGACGTCTTTGCGCGTGATATTGTTGAGGCGACGGTAGTCCACGCAGAAGCAAATGGATCCATCCTTTTTTTTGACGAGCACGACAGGAGATGCCCACGGGCTGCTTGAGGGTCGAACAACTCCACGCTGAAGCATGTCGTCCACATGCTGCTCGATGGTGCGGCGCTCAGCTGGGGAAACGCGATAAGGCCACTGCCGGAGGGGGGCATGGGTACCAGTGTCGATGGAGTGCTCGACTGTAGATGTGCGGCCAAGTTCGCTTTGGGCCAAGTCGAATGACGATTGAAATCGTTGAAGCAGCGCCAAAAGTTGGACTTGCTGGGTAGGGTCTAGACCGTCGTCAACAGAGGCAAGAAAAACATCAGTCGAAGGCTCCGCCCCAGGCCGACATGGGTCGAGTCCGGCAACCTGAACCTGAGAAGTGCGGTCCGGAATGGCTATCATGCGACCAGGATCTATGTATTCCAAGCTGCCAAGTGTTTCACCCTCCAGAAGGGCGCACGGCGCCGAAGACACGTTAGTGACAAACATGTTGCCCGTTCCGGCGCTGAGAGTAAGGAGGGCAGACGGCAGGGGAAAACATTTGCGGCGGAGAAAAACGTCAGAGGGCGTAAACAGCGCCGTGGCGTCAGTCGTGGATGCGCAGCGCACGGGCACACAAACAGAAGAATAGGGCGGGACGTCTGTGTCGGCTGCCATGACAAGTTTGGTTGTGGCGGCACTTTTGCTGTCATCAAATAGTGCGTCACAGAAAGAAAACTCAACTTCTGCGCGCGCACAGTCGATCACTGCGTTATGACGCGAAAGGAAGTCCCACCCTAATATGACGTCGTGGGAACACGCCGGTAGCACAATGAGTTCAATGAAGTACAGCACGTCCTGAATAACGACTCTAGCCGTGCAAACGGCCGTTGGTTCAATGTTGTGCGCGGTTGCGGTTCGGAGCGACAGTCCTTGAAGAGGCGTCGTGACTTTGTGCAATAAACGGCATACATCGGCTTTGATGACGGAAACAGCAGCTCCCGTGTCTACCAGGGCGACAGTGCGAAAACCTTCTATGGTAACGTCGATAACATTAGTAGGGGACGAAGGAGGGTGAGGCCTTGTACTTTTCGACGTCAGCGCAGTTCTTGCCTCGGGAACTGCGGCGACTAGTTTTCCGTGTCTTCGTTACCAGGACGACGTCGCATCGGAGAAAGCGAGCGACGGCGCGGGGAAGATGGACGACGGTCAGTAAATGTGGTGCGATCCGAAGAGCGAGGTTCAGTCGGGGAGCGAAGTGGCACCTGGGCTTGAGCCGACGGCGGAAAACCGGCATGTGTAGCGTCCCATAATGACGGCGGACGGCGGCGGCAGTAGCGTGCGACGTGCCCAGGTACTCCACAATCAAAGCAAATAGGACGATTATCCGGAGTACGCCACGGACCACCGGCCTGGGAATTAAACCGTGGAGGCGGAGGCACAGTTGGGACAGCTCGAGGTTGCACCGGAAACGTCGGCTGGTACGCCAGGGTTGACTGCGGCAATGGTCTTGCGGTGATGTTAGCGTATGTGACTGGCGCGGCAATCGGCACGTATTGCGGACCAGGCGGAAGTGCTTCGGCAACTTGATCTCGGATCACATGCTCGAGATAAGGTCCTAGCGTCGACACAGGCTTTGCCGCGGCAGATAGAAGAGACAACTGACGGGCCACCTCCTCCCGCACGAAGTCTTTGATTTGCGAAAGCAACGAAGGATCTGCGTGCATCGCTGACAAACTTGACACACAGTCATTCTGTACAAGAGATCGTCGAGTGAGGTCCCGTTGCCTCCGTAACTCATCGAAGCTTCGGCACATGTTAATGACTTCGGTCACGGTGCGTAAGTCCCTCGACAAAAGCATTTGGAAGGCGTCGTCATCTATTCCTTTCAAGATGTGCTTGATTTTTTCAGCTTCTTGCATAGAGGGGTCGACGCGCCGACAGAGGTCGAGGACGTCTTCAATGTAACTCGTGAAGTTTTCACCGACCTGCTGGGCTCGTAAGCGCAAGCGCTGCTCTGCTTGAAGCTTGCGCACAGCTGGACGGCGGAAAACCGCAAGGAATTCGTCCTTAAACTCAGCCCATGTCTTAAGGCGGCTCTTGTTATTCTTGAACCACACCTCAGCGACGCCGGTCAGGGGGAAGCTCACGTAAGTGAGTTTGAAAACATCGTCCCACCGGCTGTACGCGCTCACCCGCTCAAAGGTTTCGAGCCAATCTTCCGCGTCGTTTTCGTCAGTGCCGTTGAAGTCTGGCGGGTCTCGCTCACGCACACCAACAGAGCACATCACAGGCCGAGGCGAGGGCGTAGCGGTTTGGTTGGCTTCGCTGGTCATCCTTTCGGGCAGCTTTCGGCTCCGGAGTTCCAGGACTGGATCGTGACCCCGGCTCCTCCACCACTTGAAATGGGGTTTATTGGCAAGGGTTGCTGTGTAGGCGAAAGACGAGGAGGGCACAGGCCGAGCACAGTCCGAGCACAGTCGACGCTTGGAGGAAGCAGAGCGAGAGAGAACCCCGTCGCTCCAGGCGATGGCGGTGCGGCTTCCATATTCGGCTTCTGCTACCGACGGCGATAAAGTGGCGCACATCTCCCGCAGGGGATTGGTGACGGTCTTGATTCTTCCGGTGAACGTTGCCAATCTTCTGCATTACAATATATATATATATATATATATAGTAAGGAGATGAGGGGCTCGTTGAGGAAATACAGAAAGATAGGTCGGCAGTCTACAATGCCAAAGGAGGCATAGGGGTGGGGTTAGGATCTTTTCTTTTTCACTACGGTTAATTAAGTAAACATTTTTTTTAATATACAGAAGAAAGGAAGAAAAACACGCGCCCAGAGTGGGGACCGAACACACGCCTTTCGATTATATGTCGAATGCCTTACCAATTCGGCTATCTGGGCGACTGTGTTGGCTACTGCGCTGGCTACCACCCTCAAGCGTCAGTCAGATACACTTCTAGTAAATATAAATAGCCCAGAAAGTGAAGGAGAACACAGTCGCCCAGATAGCCGAATTGGTAAGGCATTCGACATGTAATCGAAAGGCGTGGGTTCGGTCCCCACTCTGGGCGCGTGTTTTTCTTTCTTTCTTCTGTATATTAAAAAAATGTTTACCTAATTAACCGTAGTGAAAAAGAAAAGAGCCTAACCCCACCCCCCTATGCCTCCTTTGGCATTGTAGACTGCCGACCTATCTTTCTGTATATATATATATATATATATATATATATATATATATATATTTATATAACATACGTATGTGTTTTCTACGACTTACCTTCATCTGTTTCTATGGCCTACTGCATTTCCCCCTTTGCTTTCCGGGGTTTTCTTTACTGCTAACCCTTATTCTGCCTCAGTTCACCGAGCCCCTCATTTCCCATTTCTGATTCGCTACATGCATAGCGAGGGCTTCTCTTCTGGCAGCCTTGGTGCCATAGGAAGCTTAAGAGGGTTCAACGCTGGTCCACCCCTCTCAACATGTCGCAGACACTCCAGTCATGGCCCGGGGGTTGAAAAGAAGGTCCCCTTTAACCCAAGTAGTCCGAGTGGCACTGGCTACCACCCCCAAGTGCAGGAAACAAAACATGCCTTAACATAAATACCCGACGCAGCCTCTCCAGCCTTCTCAATGAGCCCGACAGTTTTGGGTCGAACTGTACGCACTTAAGATGTCCCAAGCTACAAACCCCCGCCCTTCTACTCCTCCTTCCCCTACTTGACGTAAAGTCTTCCTGACACAATAAAGGCTACCTCCTCCAGCTCCTTAACGTAAATACTAGAGAAGGTGGTGGGCAAACAGCCCCGCCGGTAGCGTAGTGGTCGTCCAACAGACCAATATTCTGGAGGTCGTGGGTTCAGATCCAACCCAGCGGCATTTTTTTACCACTTTCTTTCTGACTCAAAAAAAAATTATTCATCTGTTTTTATGAACTACCGCATTTCCCCCTTTGCTTTGCGAGGTTTTCTTGACTGCCAACCCTTATTTTGTCTTAATTCACCGAGCCCCTCATTTGGCATTTCGAATTCGCTACATGCATAACGAGGGCCTCTCTTCTGGCAGTCTTGGTGCCAAAGGTAGCTTAAGAGGGTTCAACGCTGGTCGACCACTCTCCACATGTCGTAGACACTCGAGTCACGGCCCGGGGGTTGAAAAGAAAATCACCTTCACCCCGAGTAGTCCGAGTGGCGCTGGATGCCATCCCCAAGTGCAGGAAACAAAAAATACCTTAACAAATACCCGAGAAACAGGTGGGGGAACAGCCCCGCCGGTAGTGTAGTGGTCATCGAACTAGACCGGTATTCAGGAGGTCGTGGGTTGGGATCCCACCCGGCGGGCATTTTTTCGCCACTTTTTTCCTGACTAAAAACAAATTCATCTGTGTCTATGACCTAGCGCATGACCTACCCCCGGCTATCAACCAACACCCCTCCGCTTCTTGAACAGTTTATTTCACCCTAAATTTCTCATTCATTACTCACTTCTTTGCATGCCTCCATACCGCTGTGACATGCTTTGATCATATACACGGAAACCTGTTGACCCTTACTGGCGACCGATTTAATAGTTGCTTCCACGCAGGACACACCTAGCTACTTCAGGAATGGATGTGTTGCCGGCGGCCTCCGTTCTGTATTTATTGTTCTTGAACTTTGCATTTCGTGTGTCGAGACGTTCCCTGCACCATTCATTTATTCGTGTAATTCGTACGAAAAGTGTTTTTCAACGGCTCCCTACCCTGTCTTTTTTTGTGGATGAAGTTGTACATTGCTGGGCTTGAGTTTGTCGTCTGCGGTACCACATCTTCTTTCTTCATTTTTGTTGCTGTGGGGAGCTTGTGAGGAGTAGAACGGTGCGAAAGTTTGTACGCACATGTATAGTGCCCTCCCTCCCCTGTTCCGTCGTCCCAACCCGCGAATATTCTTAACAAGGGTGCACTGTAGCACACCTTCTGCACCTATGTAAGCGTGCGTGCTCCTACGTTGTATGTTACAAAAGATGAAGACTGGTCCTCCAGTCGAAATGTCACTAAACCACTGTTTTTGTGCTTAATCGTGCGTCTACCGTTTTCTCAACTATATATATATATATATAACAGTGCAGGGCTTGGCAGCTGAATAGTATATTAAATTAGAGTCATCACGAAAAACATAATATTTAATACGACGTTTCGGCTGGGACCGAGACTTGAAAAAGGCTGGTTCCCAGCCGAAACGTCGTATTAAATATTGTTATGTTTTTCGTGGTGACTCTAATTTAATATATATATATATATATATATATATATATATATATATATATATATATATATATATATATATATATATATATATATATATATATAGCGAATCAGAATAGGAAATGAGGGGCTCATTGAAAATAAGACAGAAATAAGAATTGGCAGTCAAGAAGACCTCGGAAAGCAAAGGGGAAGATGTAGTAGCTCAAGATAAAGAATATGAAAATAAGAAAGTGAAGAAAATTGCCCGCCAGGTGGGATCCGAACCCACGACCTCCAGAATACCGGTCTGGTGCGATAACCACTACGCTTCCGGCGGGGCTACTTTAGCCTCCACTTTCTGGGGAATTTATGTTCAGGTGTTTTTGTTTCCTGCGCTTGGGGGTGGTAGCCAGCGCCACTCGGACTACTCGGGGTGAAGGGGACCTTCTTTTTAACCCCCGGCCGTGACTCGAGCGTCTACGACATGTCGAGAATGGTCGACCAGCGTTGAACCCTCTTAAGCTCCCTATGGCACCAAGACTGCCAGACCAGAGGCCCTCGCTATGCATATAGCGAATCAGAATAGGAAATGAGGGGCTCGTTGAACATAAGACAGAAATAAGAATTGGCAGTCAAGGTCTGCTTGACTGTTAATTCTTATTTCTGTCTTATAGACTGCCGGCATTTCTTTCTGTATATATATATATATATATATATATATATATATATATATATATACAGAAAGAAATGCCGGCAGTCTACAATGCCAAAGAAGGCGTAGGGGAATGGTTGGAATTTTTTCACCGTTAGTGACATTACTTTTTTTTATTAATTACACGAGAAAGAAAGACAAACACGCGCCCAGAGTGGGGACCAAACCCACGCCTTTCGATTAGATCTCGAATGCCTTACCAATTCGGCTATCTGGGCGACTGTGTTCTCCTTCACATTCTGGGGTATTTCTATTTACTGCAACTGTATATATATATATATATATATATATATATATATATATATATATATATATATATATATATATATATATATATATATATATACATATATATATATATATATATATATATATATATATATATATATTTATATATATATATATATATATATATATATATATATATATATATATATATATATATATATATATATATATATATATATATATATATATATATATATATATATATATATATATATATATATATATATATATATATGGGTTGAGGGCTTGAAACGACAAGGGGTCTTAATATGGCTTCAAACGGTTGATGGGCACAATTTCACGACCTCGACGACGAAGGTCTGAGGTGGGTGTCACCAGCTCGACGAGGTAGTTCACGGGAGATGTCTGTTCCATAATTCTGTATGGGCCGTTGTATTTCGCAAGAAATTTCGCCGAAAGACCAGGAGTGGGGCATTGAACCCGAACCCATGCAAGGGATTCAGGTTCAAACGCGGGTGCCGCGGCGGAGCTGCCATGGCGGGACTTCTGACGTCCAAGGTCTTCCGATGTCAAGGCGCGAGCGAGCTGACGACACTGCTCAGCACAGCTCTTCATCTCGGAAACTGGGACACATTCAGAGGCATCGGGGCGATTGGGTAGAGTAGTGTCAGTGAGGCAGGATACCTCACGCCCATATAGAGGGAAAAACGGTTAAAAGCTTGTGGTCGCTTACTTGGCGGTGTTATAGGCGTACGTAACGAAAGGTTACGTACGCTTGAGTGGTCCGACGAGCTTGAGTGGTCCGACGTATGCTTGAGTGGTCCGACGACCAGTTTGAGTGGTCCGACGATATGTACATGGACAGCATATCGCAAAGCGTGTGGTTGAACCTTTCTGTTAGCTCAATGGTGTGTGGGTCGTACGAAGTTGTAGCTTTGTGGACCACCTGACATTCCTTAAGTAGCGCCTCCACAACGTCAGAGAGGAACACGCACCCTATGTCACTACGCAGCTCTCTAGGAGCACCGTGGCGTAGGACGAAATGCCAGAGGATAAAAACGGCAACGTCGCGAGCCGTTGCGGCGACCACCGCGACTGTCTCAGCGTACCGAGTCAGATGATCAACCGCGACGATAATCGAATGGTTCCCTGGAGGAGTGCTTGGAAGAGGTCCGTAGAGGTCAATTCCAACCCGATCAAAAGGCCGTTCCGGGCACGGTAGCGGCTGCAATTCTCCAGCACGGTGCCTTGAAGGGGTCTTGCGGCGCTGGCAGGCACCGCACGACCGTATGTACTTTGGGACGAACGTGTGCATTCCTCGCCAGTAGAAGCGTAGGCGTAGGCGTTGATATGTTTTGAGTGTTCGAGCATGGCCACTGGGCGTCAGAATAAAACTCTGCGCATACCTGCGAGCGTAGGTGACAGTGTATGACGAGCAACCATTGGCGACCTTCTGCCGAATAATTACGCCGGTATAGCATCTCGTCTCTGATGGCGAAATGCGCTGCTTGCCGCGGTAGCGTGCGAGATGCGGAAGACGTCGTAGGGTTTGTGAGGAATTCCAGTAATGAGGCAATCCAAGGGTCCTTCCGCTGCTCGTTTGCCATGTCGTCAATTTGTAGAGATAACACGTCGCAATTCGGCATCAGAGATGGTGTTGTAATTTTCGCTGGTAATGGCGCAAGAGACAGGGCGTCTGCGTCGGTGTGTTTCCGTCCTGACCGGTAAACAACACGAACGTCGTACTCATGGAGCCGAAGGGACCAGCGGGCCCGATGTCCGGAGGGATCTTTCAATTATGCCAACCAACATAGTGCATGGTGGCCCGGAACTACATCGAATGGGCGGCCATAGAGGTACGGTCGAAATTTGCCAATCGGCCAAACGATGGCCAGGCGCTGTTTTTCTGTTACAGAGTAGTTGTGCTCCGCTTTTGTCAGAGCGCGACTGGCGTGCGCTACAACATATTCGTCAAACCCAGCCTGGTGTTGAGCAATGACAGCGCCCAGACCGGTACCACTGGCATCCGTGTGAATTAAGTTCAGGGGAGTGATCGGGTCAAAATGCGCAATATCGGCGGTGACGTCAGAAGCCCGCGTAAGGTCTCGAACGATCTTTCACAAGCAGTCAACCAATCTAAAACTTCCTTGCCTTGACCAATCAGCTGCGTCAACGAAGCAATGATAGACGCGAAGTTTCTGACAAATCGCCGAAAGTATGAGCAAAGCCCAATAAAACTTCCAATCTCCTTCATGGTGTTCGGCTTAGTGAACTCGCTCACCGCATGCAGCTCGGCTGTGTCTGGCAGGACGCCGTCCTTAGATACGACGTGGCGTAATATAGTAAGTCGTCGTGGAGCAAAACGGCATTTCTTTAGGATCATTTGCAGACCAGCCGAAGTAAGGCACTTACCGTCTTGAAGTCGCTTGAAGTCGCTGACGTAAAGGCCGGCGAAACCATGACGATGTCATCTAAGTAGCATAAACACATATGCCATTTCAGCCCACGTAACACATTGTTCATCATACGTTCGAATGTCGCTGGTGCATTACATAGACCGAAGGGCATCACGTTAAATTCGTACAGTCCGTCCGGTGTCACGAACGCTGTTTTCGGTCGGTCAGCCTCAGCCATGGGTACGTGCCAGCAACCCGAGCGCAGATGTAATGAAGAAAAAAACTCGGCACCTTTCAAGCAGTCCAGCGCGTCATTTATTCGAGGTAGCGGGTAGGCTTCCTTCCGTGTAATCTTGTTTAGACATCTATAGTCCACGCAAAATCTAATAGGCCCATTCTTTTTGGTGACGAGCATGACTGGAGAAGCCGAGGGACTCGTGCAGGGTCGAATAACATCCCGGGACAGCATATCGGCTACATGCTCCTCGATAACGCGGTGTTCTTTGGGTGGCACGCGGAATGGTCACTGGCGCAGTGGTGCGTCGTTCCCGGTGTCAACCTGACGACAATCGACGTGCGCCTTAGGGATGTTTGGTGCGAGTCGAAAGATGTGCGGAATCGTTGTAGAAGAACCAGGAGCTGGTCTGTTTCCACCGCGGTGGGGCCAGCATCTATGGAAGGCAGAAAAACTGCCCGATTGAAAGTGGTGTCGCGGCTTAGCGCGTCGAGATGGCCTGGGGCTGACTCGTTGGAGATGTCGACAACGAGATGTGGCGCAACAACTTCGGCGCACCTAAGACATTCGCCGCGAAGCCCTCGAGATGGACAAGGAGACGGGTTAGAAATTGACTTCATGCCCGAACAACATTTGATGCTCAGGACAGTGAACGATAGGAGTAGGTTTGTGCGCGACGAAACCAGACTGGATGGCATGAAGAGAACGGTGGCGTCCGCAGCATCAGGTGACGACACAGGTAAAAGAACGGAAGAGAATGGCGGAATGCAAGCATCTTCGGCCGCAACCAATTTAACGCCTCTCGTCTCCGCCTCATCATCATTAGGTAAAAACAGTTCAACTTCTGCACGAAAGCTATCGATTACAGCGAGGTTACGTGACAAAAAATCCCAGCCGAGGATGACGTCGTGAGAATATGAGCGTAGGATGGCCAGTTCAACGATGTGGGGAATGGCTTGAATGGTAATGCGAGCAGTGCACATGGCTAGCGGTTGAACGGGCTGTGCGTTGGCAGTGCGAAGAGTAAATCCTGAAAGCGGCGTCATCACTTTACGAATTTTGCGGCAAAAAGTCTCATGGATCACAGATACGGCTGCTCCAGTGCCAATAAACGCGACTGCCAGGGTACCATCCATAATCACATCAATCACATTACAAGGCGAAGTATGAGGTAGGTAGGTAGGTAGTGGTTCGGTTTGAAAAGGAAAAGAAATGAATTGGGGATAATTTTGAGTCCATCTGGGGGCTCACCGGCATACAACCCAGTCCAGGGGGTAGGGAATACAGAAGGGGGTGAATAGAATAGGGCAGAGAAAAAGTAGATAGGTAAAGAGAGAAAAGAGAAAGGTTAAGGCGCCGCCGAAGAAAAGAAGCGTTGCCACAGGCACTGGGGGCCACTGAGCACAGAACACACCACAAGCACAGGTCGTGGCGTCATGCTGCGTCCGGGAGTAGTTCTCGACGGGAGCGGTGAAGCGTAGAGACGAGGCTGTCAGAAAAAAAGTCCTGGCGTCATGCTGCGTCCGGGAAAAGTCCTCGACGGGAGCGGTGAAGCGTAGAGGCGAAGCTGTGCTGCGATGAGTCGTGCACGGCGGTCAGAAGTGAGTGGAGCTTGCTAGGTGAAAATCCAGGCAGACGAGCGGTTACTGGCGAGCGGGAGAAGGCGCTCGACGGCCCGACACAGCAGAGCGCGCGCCGCCCGAAACAGTCACCCATGGCTCGCGACGCCAGAAAAGGGAAACCCGGTGGGGAAATACGAAGTAGGCGTTGAGTCAGAAGGAACGGACGCTGAGTGGGGCTGAGAGTCAAAGGCGGGCGCTCGAGGAACGTCACTCGTAGGAAGCGGTCAGCGTCGGCAGAAACGTGCCACATGTCCGTGAACGTTACACACGAATCATATGGGGCAATTCTCGGGCGTGCGCCATGGGTTAGGGGGTTGAGCTGCCGCACGAGGATATGGGAGAACCCGCTGTCCCGTAGTAAACTGCAGCGGCTGAAATGTTGCGGGCGGTGGCTGCGCAACAAATCGCAGCATACGTGTAAGGCCCTGCGCAGGTGAAGCCAAGGCCGCCGCCATGGCGGAAAGAATTGGTGCTGCCATAGGCGAAAAGAGAGGCGTCGCCACAGGTGTGGCTGCGGGCGCGGTCATGGGCGAGTCGAGGTGAGCAGTAACAGTCGGGACCAGATGCCCACTCGAGGATGTAGGCTGGCGGTCTGACGGCAGCGTTTCGGCGGCTCGGTCTTGAATTACGCGGTGCACCGTCGTACGCAAGGGGCATGGAGGCGTGGATGCCAACGGCTGAAGGTTAAGTTGACGCGCAACCTCTTCGCGCAGGAATATTTCAATGTGTTGAAAAAGAGGCGCAAGATAAGATGAGAGTGCAAGCGCTGAAAGTGAGGCCCGATCCTGTTCGTCATTCGGGAAGCACTGGCGGGTAGAAATGCGCTGCTTCCTGAGCTCCTCGTAGCTAAGGCACCATTTGATGACGTCTCCAACCGACTGCGGGCCCTTGCTGAGCAACATGTGGAACGTGCCATCCTCGATGCCTTTCAAGACGTGATTGATCTTCTCGGAATCGGGCGTGGCAGGATATACGCGCCTACAGAGGTCGACAACGTCCGCAATATAGCTCGTGTACGTTTCGACGGCAAGCTGCGCGCACCCACGTAAGCTCTGTTCAGCCCGAAGCTTACGGACTGCGGGGCGACCGAACACTCTAAGAATCTCGTTTTGAAGGCAGACCAAGTTGTCATGTCGGCATCGTTGTTGAGGAACCACCGCTCGGCTATTTGAGTAAGGCTAAAGCCGACGTCAGCACGCTTCATCGGGTCATCCCACTGGTTCTGGGCACTCACTCTTTCGAAGGATGACAGCCAATCTTCTGCGTCATGATCGTCGGTGTCGGAGAGCTTGACAGCGTTGCGTTGAGGAAGAGATCCGGAGTCCATGATGGGTTCGTGCTGCGGAGGCGCCCTTTCACGAAGGATTTCTTGTGATACTGGTCGAAATATGCGCTTGCTCCGTAGTTCCAGGCTTGAAAGGCAAAGGGGAACGGCACCTCCACCACACTCTAAGGGGGTTTATAGCCGGAGGCCAGCAAGACGTTTGAAAAGATACACTGGCCAAAGCTGCGCAAGGCAGCGAAGGTCGATGTCTCAGCGCGTTCTCTTGGAGCACGCTCTCGTTCGGGGCCACGCGATACTAGTTGTGCTTCTTTTTCTCGCGCCCAGCACCTTGCGCTTACCATCATCGTCCGCGCATAACGGTCCTTGCGCAAACCCCATCCGCTTGGCGCACATTGAAGATTGGCGCACATGAAAAACATAGGATGTCGTCTTGTCGGGGACTACTATCTCCACTAATATATATATATATAAATATATATGTACATATATATATATATATATATATATATATATAGGATAGAGAAGTCACATTGAAAAACATAACAATATTTATTCTAGCGTTTGGACCGGGGGCCGGTCTTTTGAAAAAGACAGGGCCCCGGTCGAAAGGTTAGAATAAATGTTATGTTTTTCAATCTGACTTCTCTATCGTGTATATATATATATATATAGATATATATATATATATATATATATATTAAAGGGAGCAATAAAACTTGGAAGATGGTAGAGTACACAGGAAAAGAGGAAAAGAAAACTTCGAACAAGGTAGAAACCACGGTTTTTTCTACCTTGTTCATCGTTTTCGTGGTTTCGTGTTTTCTTACTTGTTCGAAGTTTCCTTTTCTTGTATATATATATATATATATATATATATATATATATATATATATATATATATATATATATATATATATATATATATATATATATATATATATATATATATATATATATACGTATACATATAACCATGGTATGAAATCTAAGGCTTGTCGATAATTCGTTTGGTCACGTGAAGCTTTACAGTTAAAAGCGGGAGACGTATCTAAGCCACCTTTCGACAGAGTTACGGTGGGGCGGGAAGCAAAGTACCTCCATCGCCAATATAACAAACCCTTCGACGACACAAGGCCAAAGAAGGCGTCTGAGGTGTTCAAGTGGATATTCATGCTTTCCTATTTACAATCCACCAGAAGTGCTTAAGTCTCCGCGGTATTTTGTTTTTGACATGAAATAAATGCAAGCCAAAATTGTTACCATGCGTCACTTTAACTAGGGAAACTACTGTGGGTACTTTCACCGTGATGACGGCGCGCTAAGAATATTGCTAAGACTTTGCGCTAGTCCTCGCCTAGCATACTGCTGAAAGCCTATTCCATAATCCCGATGTATCATCCATCTCTGCTATCTTCCTGGCAAAGCATGCATTCCAACGTGCAGAACCAGACACAGTTCCAGCAAACGTTGTTAAAAGTCGAGGGACCCTAATTTCTTACACCATCTGTCCTGGCCGGAGAGCTCCTCGCCAAGCTTGAACGTCGTCGGGAACTTGAAGTAGCTGTCTGTGTACAACATCAGATCCAATTTCAGCTCCGGCCCTGAGCCTGAAACCGCGTTGCCATGAAAAGCGACGCACAGTGGCGAGGTTTTTGGTGTACTGGGCCCTCTTCTGCCCTTGGGTGCGTCTTTCGTTACGTTCACCAAGGCTTGGCAAGCGGGCCTGCAAACGGAAAAGGCACAGGGGCTGCGGACGTTGACGAGCAGGTGCACAAAACCGCAATTCGGTTGTGACTGATCAGGCAATAATTGTCCAGGCAAGTAGTATGAATGAATAAATGAAGCAAATGGTGCTGCTAATACGGGAAAAATGTTCCGCTCAGCTACGACCGCGGAATCTACACCGCAGCTTTGTACCCTAAATGTGAGTCTAACCTTTTAGTTTGCGCAAACTAACTATCCGCACTTTAACTCAGAGCAGAGCAACGATGCTTTTCTGTCCTGCGCCACCCGCTGCGGTTGCTCAGTGGCTATGCTGTTGTGCAGCTACGCCCAAGGTCACGGGTTTGACTCCCAGTCGCGGCGGCCGCAGTTCTGATGGAGGTGAAAGCGAAAACACCTGTGTGTTCGAGATTTTGGCGCACGTTAAAAACCCCAAGGTGGTAAAAATTAACCCGAAGCCCTCTACTACGGCGCGCCTCATCGTCCTTCTAGCGTCACCATGTTAAACGGTAGTCAAACTCTTCTGCGCCCCGGCTGCTGTTGCGCCGTGGCCTCTTTATTCTGTTTCCAGTACGCGGGAATTTCCCGCATCGGGTGCCCCCTGGCAACGCATGCCTGAGATGTATGCGGGGTTACACGTACACAGCTTTAGTTTTAAAAAAATAATAGCTTTAGTTGCTGCATGAGGCCGGGTGATCTAACCAGTAATGTGTTTAGTCATACAATAGTGCCAAATGAGCTATCTCTTAGTAATTGCTACATATCCAGAAATTCCTTTGACTTCCTATGATTGATGCGATCGCCTGAAAGGGGGCAAAAGAGAGAGGCGGAGATGGTCATTTGTAGACAAAAGAACGTTCAGTACTAGTTAGCCTGGTTAGCCTGCTTTCTTCAACTTTGGTTCGTAGACGCTTAGCAGTGGTAAAGGCCTCCGGGGCTTTAGGCTGGTGCTCTGACCAATTTCATAGCTTTTGTATTGATGTAATTTGTGTCCAGGGAGCGAAAGTCGACACCAAGGCGTTGAGCTAGAGCACGCGCTTTTAATTGTTCAATATTGGCAGCAACTTACACATTTTCTTTTTCCTCTAATTACATGCTTAGTTCTAAACATAAAAAAGAATGTGTACTATTTTCGATACATTTGCCGTGTTACATGGCGTTCACAAAACCTTTCATAACGCGTGCAACCCGCCACATAAATGTTTTCACTGAGAAGCATCTTTTGTCGCGCGTCGTCTTTCGTTTCCAGGAGCAGCCCCTTGACCTAGTCTAGGCGCAATACCATTCCTGAATTGAACTTTGCTGTCATGGATCGCCATAAAAGTCGTACTTGTGTTTGGGCATTGCGGAACTGTCTACAGACATATGCGTCAGTCGCAGCGACAATGCCATTAGCGCGGGAGCGATGGCGCAGCAACGTGACATTGAGGAGGAGGAGGACAAACATTTTATTGATATTGAACGCTGCCTTTTCTCTTCTTGGCGCTCCCTAAATTGACCTGGCGTAGCGATCACTGCGCAATCTTTGCTCTTGGCACACAGAAACTCCGTTACTGCGCTTTAAAAAGCTCAAAGTGGCTCGCCAACACGAAGGGGTGTTAGTACAACAAGCGTCCCCCTTTTTGGATACGAATGAAACGCGGCAAAGGCATTTCGCGAGTGAAAAACGTCATGGAGAGAACACGTGACGTCGGCCAAAAAACGCTGGTAGTACCGTGACGTCAGCTGCCAAACTGCAGTATGCGGCTAGTTATAAATGGGCGGGGACAATTTTAAGATTTCTCACTGAGCAGATGGCGGCCTAATGAAATGCACGGCGAACTCCCTTCCGCGGACGCCATCTGCCAAACTTCCGGTAACGTTCCACAACCGGACCGACTACCTCCTATCTTTTACTTGAAATTCAATAGTTATGTGCTTCTGAGGCCAGGTGCACTTTTGACCAGATCTATTGGCGCACACTGTATGCTTTGGTTCGAATCACGTTTCAACCCCCGTACTGTGAGCAAAGGCGCCTCATGAGAGTGCTAACTTTACCCGTGCTCCTAAGACATGTTAAAATAGGTTATAATGTACGACGCAAGAATTCATTGCGTTTTTTTAAGTAAAAGCTGCTATGGCTTTTCTTCAGACATGGTTTGAGGAGTCGTTTTTACTCCTATGTTAATAGCTTGCAGACAAATGTTGTGGTCTTACCTTACATCGTCGGCAGAACTCACTTTTCGAACCACGATGGTACTGTTCGATCCCGCACTTACTTCTTTGTCTGCTGATAAAAAGGCCGAAAGAGACATATAATTGATGTACACTTTCCGCAAGAGCACGGATTCGTAGTAACGAGTGCGCCAAACAGATTTGACGATATCCCTTTGTCGCTTGAAAAAACTTGCAAACACATGCAAGGAATCCACTTATGTGCTTCTTTACCAAACTGGACGTGAAGGCGAAAGATTGAGCGGCGATTTACCGAAGTCCGACACATGATATACTTTCTTTCAAGTTCATTAATTTCTTCATGCACACCACCTTCAAAGCATCATGCTTGCAATTCTGGCACGACTACTTTACCAGAACACGGTATAGTGGCGTCCGAGAAAAGTTTCTTTGGCATCCAGATTCTTTCTCTGTTGAATCAGCTGAACTAGGTCCGATTCTTGAATGTTCGCGCCTAGAGCTTCGCTTATCGGCTCTTTTCATCGTCTGTGCACTCGCACGGTTTAAACGTGTCGCTACTGCTTCGCACAATGTGCTCTAGCTATGAAACGCCTCATGGAATAGTGTGCCTCGTGCGCGTTCTAGAAGTTTCACTTGGGTGACCTCAATTCACAAAATTTATTGTCCGTGTCTATGTATGTCTGTCTGTACCGAGTTTCACCCATCCGATAAATCGGAAAAGAATTCTTGAACGAGACGTTTACATAGACGAAATATTTCCGAAATATTAAATCTGGAACCACACATTACACTTGTCAGCATTGTTGAGCAAATGCATACGTCGGGTAAATATCAATGCACAACTGTTGCTAAAAGTTTTCTTTTCACAAAAAAAACCGCGTGCTGGGTATTTGCGACGTCAAATCAAAACACCAGTTGAAAACAATATTTTAAACCAAAAATACAAAACAAGCTCGCGTGTGCCTAGTCCTTGTAGCAGTGCTCCAAGTTCTCCAGTAATAAATGGTTATAGCAAATTAAAACACTAGAAAGTTGACTTGGGTTTAGAAGACATCCTCCCTGTTAATCCTGGGAGTATCGAATCGGAAGGGCAGAGCATGAGAGGTTGGAACGGCAGACAACAGAAGCATTTACACGATAGAGGTGGCGCAAGATTATTGTTTTTCAACGGCATCTGCAGTCAAGTTAGCAGGTATGCGGCTAATGTTTGTTCTTCATTATACCATGGTGATGCTAAGGCTCACTGAAGCTCTTCTACACCACAGGGCTGCGCAATACCTCAGTCGTAACTTCGCCGTCCACACGAACGCGCAGCCAAACTGATGCAGTGAAAAGCATCATAGAGGATGCTTCTCTAAGGCAAATGATTCCGCGGACTGAAATCACTGCTCATATTGCCAGTTAAGCGGAGCGCATGGTAACGATCTAACAATACCTTCCCTAAAGTCTCTTCTGACAGAAACCTCACTATGCCTTGCCCACTTTTTTAAAAGAAAGTAACGGGCCTTAGGAAGCCTCAACGAGGAAATTCCCGTCTGTTTCTACGTCTGTCTGTCGGTCCCTCGGTTCAGCGGCTTGGCCAAAGTTAACGCAGTTGTTGAACTAGACTATCATATACGCAAAGCCATTTCTAATCGGCTAAATCCGGAGGCCATGTTCCTGCTGGTCAACATTGTTTAGGAAAAACAAAACAAGACGCATATCTGAGGCAAAACATCAATACGAACGTGATAATTGCTGTGTTCCTTGTATAAAAATACGTAGATGCTTGATTTTTGTGGTAGCAAACGAAACGCTAAAGCCACTGCAGGAAAAAGGTGCAGAGCAGCGCAGATATATTGCTGCAACAACCAGGCCGTGGCCCTGGGTGCGGACGTCAGTGTATTTCCTAGGCCCACTATCAGGTGGTGCCAGCAGTTTGGCCAGAAGTATCTTCGGTGACGCGCTCCGCGGTTCATATTTCCCTTCTTCTTGACTGTTTCCGGTGACAAAATTGTACCCACGTGTGCATTTTCACTTACTTTCTGTGAAGAGTGCACATAGCTCTGGACAGGACGGTGCGAAATCACGTGGTTTTCCTCCCTTCAGCGATCATGGCAGTGGCACTAAAGTTCTATGTCTAGACGCAAGCGCAGGCACAGAGAGCGTATTAAAGAGATAAAAGTACTTATATAGCTGGGCCGCCCGAGGAATATGGTGTTTCCACAACATTTGCAGCCCACCAAGTAGAAAGGCGGCCAATTTTCTCACGATGTCACGCCGAAAACTATACCCGTCTAGGTTCTGGTTAGGGTATCTTCCTTTTAACTTGTTTGCCGTTTCTATGTCCTGGGGAACACCGTCGTCACTACAGTTACTCATCATTTCGCCTGTGCTATTTGGCCGCGACATCGTAAGTGTGGGCAACGTCTAGATATCTCATTGAATTTGTATGTTTTCAAGTATGTGCTTCGTGTTTGATTCAAATATTTCTCAATTTTATCAAGACCGTAAAACAGTAGCGATTTAAATAATGTATCCTAGTTGCCGAGATATGCAGCTTACACTGTATCTTAATAACCTAGATTTTCGGGATTCTACATTTATCATTATCACCAGCAGCAGCTACCTAATCAGTTCGCCTGCACGACGAAAGCGTCTCCCATTGTCCTCCAACTGCTCCTGTACTGCGCTGCTTTAAGTCTATATTATTTACCGCCAAAATTTCTTAGTTTACGCCTCCACCGGATTAATGGCCTTTTCCTTCTTGACACCCATCTTTTGGTATTCACTCTGGTACCGTAAGTGTCCACCGGTTGTCGGTCCGTCTTACTACATGGCCACCCAAAGTGCCTTTCTTTTCATTTATTTTTACTATGATATTTTTTACTTTGCTTTTATCACTGATCCATGTACCTCATTTCCTGTCCTTGATGGTTGTTCCTAACATTATTCGTCCTATGAAACGTTAAGCCAACCTAAGCTTGCTTTCGAATTGTTTACTAAGCAGCCAAGTTTCAGCTCCATGCGCCATAACCGGCAGTATGCACTGGTTGTAGATTTTTTGTTGAGTGACAGAGGTAGCTTACGTTTTATTATATTGGAGTACTTTGCGGAAGCGCCACAACCTATACTTTAAGCGCCGAATTTCTATGGTGTGGTTGAGGTCGGCTCTAACCATCTGTCCGAGGTAGTCGTATTTTTCACTTCTTCTAGTGTTTCGTTTCCTATGCTGGAAGGACGTCTTTGGCATACTTATACCTCATTAATTTATAGGGATCCTTTTTAGACCCACGGCCGTGCTTTCTCATTGTAGTTTTTCAAGCATTGTTTGCAGGTGCTCTGCAGACTCGCTATGCTATACTGTGTCGTCCGCAAACCTCAAATGGCTCTAGTATTTTCCGTTTATCACTAACCCTATGTTTTACCAGTACAATTTTACACCTCCTCCAGACATACTGTAAATCTTTTTTGCTAAATGGCATATCCCTGTCTTACTCTTTTTGGTATCCGGAATTTGTAGTTTTTCTTGTGGAGGGTTATCCTGCTTGTGCATTCCTTATATATGCCTTCTAGAAATATTGAGTAGCTCTTCCCTATTCCCTATTATATAGTTTTTCAATCACGGCTGCTGTGAGTACGACATTGGACGCGTTCTCATTGCCTGTAAATGCCATGTAAAAGTGTTTAGTGAACTCTGCGGATTTTTCTATCTCTTGATCGACAACATGGATGTGATCCATGGTTGAGTTTCATTTCCCAAAACCAGCCTCCTGTATTGGTAATTAGAAATCTAGGCTGTCACCGATGCGCCTATCTTTAACTTTCGAAAAATCTTGTAAACAACCGAGAGGAGGCTGCTGGGCGCGTAACTCTTAAGGTCCTTGGAATCTCCCTTATTCTGGATCAGAATATTGTGGGCGTTTTAACAAGCTACGGTCACTTCTTGAGTCTTCACAATTTCTGGAAATAGAACCGCAAGCTTTTCCAGTACAATATCACTTCCTCCCTCGAATGATCCACAGTTATGCCGTCGTCACCTGCAGCTTTTTGTCTTTTGATATGTTTGAGAGCCTTTCCTTCCTTCTGGTTAGTTACTAGCGGGACGTCGCAATTTGAGCTTGTACTCTCAGTAGTTTCTCCTGTTGTAATGTCGCTGGTGTACAGTTACAGCCTCATGTAGAATTGTTCTGCTACCATTCATATTTTTTCCAAGTTGTGCGTTATCTTACCCTGCCAGTCTTTGAGTGCGTAAATCCTGCTTTTCCGATAGCTAGTTATGTCTTAGTTGTTTTCAAGCTTCCCTCTCTTTGCGGCGCTTCCTCGATCACTGCTATGTTATATGCACAAAAGCCGTTTCTTTTACTTCTGTTAATGACTTTCGACAGCTCGGCTAATTGAATCTCATCTTCCGTCCTTGACACTTCCGGGTTCTTAGGTTTGGCAAATTGTTTCTGTGCTTTTTAGTTAGTTTTTCAGTTTGTTCTCTGCATGTTGCTTCTCCCACAACTGCTGCTCATTGAGTTATTTCCGATGTTAGGTTGATGTTTACCCTGTCTGCACTGACATCTTTCTGCTCGTTTGGAAGCACGAATTAGTTTCGAGGAGTTATTTACACCTCTTCGATCTAGCTCTGACTGACTCAATGCGGGATTTCTTAGTACTCACGAGTTTCCTCCTTTTTCTTTTGAGATTAGGCCTTAGCTTGCATTTAACCATTTTATAATCGCGGCACCGATTCTTACTTAACACATCTATGTCTTGCACAATACCCGAGTTGTCACTTAAAAGTAGGTAAATTTCGTTTTTTGTTATACCATCGAGACTTTTCCATGTTAATTTATCAGTTTTTTGTTAGTAAACGAATGTGTCCATCAACCTTAGGTGAATTCTCTCTTCAAATGCCACCAGTGTATCTCCTCGACTGTTGTGATTGTCTATTCCGAAGTTTCCCACTGACATTTCTGCCATTTGCTTTTTACCGGCCTTTGCGTTAAAGCCCGCCATCGTAATCGTGAACTGTATTGTTGGAGTCTTCATTCCTCACTCGACATCCTCGTACAAACTGTCAATGGCTCTATCATCATAGCTGGTTGTTGTCGCATAGACCTGTACTCTCTTTAACGTTTATCGCTTGTTTAGCTTGATCAGAACAGCCGCAACTGTGTCGCTAATGGTGGAAAACACATCCACGTTTCCTACTTTCCTCTGTGGAAGAAAATGCCCACCCCCTGTTCTTTCTTCTCTTGGGGTCCACTCTAGCGCAGAAAATGCCCGCTAGTGAGCTATATGAAGCCTTCTCCTGGCATATCTTCCCTCAACCATATATTTTCCCACCTAGTAATCGAGCTGAGCTTCTGTCGCTAGACAGAGTGCATGCGTTGAACATCGCCAGGATTAGGTAGGAATGGCGGCCTGTCAGGGCTCAGAGATGATTAGCACCCTCTGCTGCATCACTATTCCAAGCAACGCCGTGGATAGGCGCTCTACAGCTGCTGTGTACTGAGGGCCGAGAGTTCACTTGGTCAGTCATGTAAGGTGGCAGCCATGTACTACATCAGGGTGGCCAGATCTTTCCGGGCTGAGGGAATGCTGTTTGTGTCCCCAAGAACCTTCCTCGAATGATTTGAACCTTTCTAGTGCAGCCTCTTAGGTATCTGGGATGATGATTACTTCCGGAGCAGGCAGTATACCCGCATGGGAACGGCACAGATCCAGACAAAACGGAGAGAGAAAGCCGTAGAAGTTCTCCCGGATGACGTTTGTGCGCATTCATGCAGTGAAATTAGGAAAGCGTTGCTCAGTTTGCTTTTTTTATACGTGCCGTTCTGAAGGAATAAGCTCAGGCGCTAGGTTATTGATAGAATCACTGACGTCTGGCCGCTGGAAAAGCGAGTCAACGATTTGCAGTGGATAGGTACGATAAATCTAGTTTGAAGCTCAGTTGGCCAAAAAGAACGTTGAACGTGTGCTAGCAATATTTCTCGAGATTTAAACACTATTCTCTGCCGAAAAACTTCATGGGAACAACAGTGTTCTTTTGGCAGGGCTGCGCGAAAGTTGGGCAACCATGTGCTCTAACGTGTGAAATCCTTAGAGCCCTGACGGGGGTTCAAAAACTTTATTTCTATATTTTTTACGTATAAGCCGAATACCCATCTTGGCATCCCTTGCTCGGGCGGTCACAGAGAGTGGCCGTACCTATTTTTCGCTCAGGGGTTGTACCGCTATTCAAATTTTAGTGATGTTACTGTGTAACCTCGGATGGCTGATGATGACTATGGTATGTGTTTGAAGGCGCAAGGTGAACTAGCGCGAAGAGCGCCACAGGCAAAGTTGTTTGATGACGCAAATATAAATATAAATACTAAATTATGTTTGTAAAAATAAAATTGAAGCGAAACAACATTCATAAATTGCAGGTGTATAGGGCCAGGATGATTATGCATTATAATTAACGAGCTGTAAATATTTGACTTGAGTGAGGTCAGTGAGTGACGGCACGTGAGTGAGCGAAATTGGTGTGGGTGTTTGATTACCGAAAACTATTTATTGTGTAGGCTGCGAGCGCGAGAGATTCTTTGTTGAGCTTGTGGATCATATGCCTTGATACTGAGGTGACTCTGATGGGGAGTTGAGTACGAGGTGTATTGGCTGTAATTGTTCAGTCTTCCCGAACTTAGGACGGCCTCAACTCTGGATGACTGTGCTGCCTGCAAGTGTCAGAGTAAAGCTACGCAAATAATGTTTCTTCTAAGCAGAGCAAGGTTCAACATATTTATTTACACCGTACTTTGGAGAATAAAATATACGGCATTTAGGACAAGCTATTTTGCTGATTCTTTCTGTACTAAACCAGTTATCTTGCTGCGTCATTGAGGATCTACAGCAGCTTCTTAAACAGGTTTCACTGCCAACGCGGTGAGTCGCACTGCGTCCGCTTCGTCTGTCTTGCATGCCTGATGCCTTCCTTCACATTTATTTTGGTTTAGTGTCTACTTCCTTATTTGTAAAACCCACAATATGTGCCAATGCTTACCTGCACTAGTGTTCTGTTGCCGTGGCTGGGTGACCATGTCGATGACGGGCTCCATGAGGCTGTCGGTGTAGCCCGTGCTGGGCCCGTATACGACCGCCGTGACCTGGTCAAAGGAGACGTTCTCCAGCGGCAGCGGCATGGGCGGCACTAGCGGGGTAGGCTTGATGTATTGTTCCCGAGCTCCATGGTAAAAATACGCGATGGCCAACAGCTCGAGGGCGGTGTATATGTAGTTGCGGCGCACGGCCTGCAGGTACAGCGTGCGCCACACCAGCGTGGCCACGTTTCTGCAGAACACCATAGCGGGTGCTCTACGGCCACGCCTCCTCCTCTTTGTAGCCTTGTTATCCTGACGCTGGTGTTCGCGCTGCGAGGGGGCAAAAAAACACATCGGTGGGCCATGCCACCGTCTTCACGCACAACTTATGCAACAACGAAATATCATTTCTAAATACTAAAGTTTCGTCACACATGTAGTGTTACATTAGGAAATATTCGATAATACTGACGCAACTAGGCAGCGTTTCAAAACTGTAGTTGCCTCACAGTTTGAAAAGGTGCCCTCCAAGTTGTCCTGTACGAAAGATGTAACAGTGCATCAGAACGCTGTGGTAAAAGTAGGTACATCTATCTGACGAACGTGATCGCAATACCATCCGAACTTCGACCGTGGTGCCAGTAGCGAAACCAAGTCCAGGGTTCTATGCAAACAGTGACATCTGTGCCTCCAGCGGCTCCAGCCCAATTTTTTGGCGCTCTTTGCCCCACTAGGCCTTGCGCCATCAACATCATCCAGCCCATTTCTGGCTGCCGCTGCAGCTCTTCGTAGATGTCGGAGAACTGGTGGTCAAATGTGTCGCTTTATTTCAGAACTCTGTCGTGTTTTTGGTTATCTATTTTACTGCGAATGATTGGTTGTTATTTAATTACCCAACTCGTCAACGCGCCGCGGTCTCTTGGTAGTTGAATTCTTGGTATGGGGTCGTTGCCGGCACAGGCATGATAAGGTAGAGCGACGGAAAAGACCGCTGTGTCGTCGTAAGCCTGGTTTAAGTGTCAAGCAGGACTTCAGAAAAATGACATGGAAAGGATAGAGGCGCTCCTAGAACAGCTAGAACAAACTGCACGAACTTCTCTGCAGGGAACAAGAGTGCTGCATAGTTTGCGCTCGGACCATTTAGTGCCTATAAATCCTGTTGGCTGCGCAAATCGAGTCCTCCCCCCTTTTCCCCAATTTGGCTGCAGCCTCGAAGCGGCAGCCTGCATAAGCGGTACAGATTATTGTGTTTTCGTAGAGTGCGTTATAATAGTCCAGAGTTGAGGCGGCCTATGAGCATGGGTAAAAGTTTGGGCGTTTTCATTGGCAACAGTAAGAGCATGAAATGGTGGTGCTGACTTGGTTGAGTTGGGTGGCAAAACTTCGTTCGCCCATCTTATTTCTATTTTTAACACGAACCTATATTCAGAAATGGTGAACACGAACCTATAACACCAACCATTAACATGGACCTTTATTCGGCAATGGTGAAAGGTGGCTGTCAGCGCTCGTTCACCACAAGTAAAGTAAGGCCCGTTGTATAACGGGCCCAAATTAACGAACAGACGCAGCGAACTTCAACATCGACGGCAACTCTTCTATTGCAGGGATACCGGAACGAGCACGGGTGCGTAGGAGAATAGACGGAGTCATTCGGAAGCGTTAAGTCGGAAGTGGAAAGGGAACCAAACATCGCCACCGGCAAGGTGTGGAAGCTGTGCGACTACCGAAGGTGAAAGCAAGGCGTCTCAGGCACCTAGCTGCACAATAACGTTTTCGGTGCCTTTACCACCGGGAGGAAGTTCTTAGGTGCGCTGAGAGCCTTTTTCTTCTTTTTCGCGAAGTGGGTGTCTTTTATTCTTGTACTTCATTGCACTGAAGTCGTGCTACACCGGCTTCGACCTAACGTAGCCTGAACCCGAGACTCCAAGTTCAAGGTGGGCTGGGTAGAGCAGCCTTTGTGTCCCGTGTGCTCTGATACTGAGGATATCAGGACACTTTATGCCGCTTCCCGCGATACGCTAGACAACAGGCAACAGCGTCCAAGGAACGTGTGCGACTCCGTTGTGGAAGTGCTCTAGAACTTCTCCACATCCTTGGACCCTGGCAAAGTCATGGCGAGGCAGGGGTGGGGACAAAAATTCTCCTTTTCTCGCTGAAACAGGGCTGTAAGAGTTCCTGTGAACTCCTTGAACATGTCCATTTTATATGTGTACATACTCACCACTTTTCTTTCTCCTGCTATCTCTGTATTTTTCCCCTTTCGTCGCGCTGTCTTCGTCTTCATCTGGAGTAGAAAGTCCTACCGTTAGCGGGGGCTTACCTCTCCAGCTTTAATTAAATGCTCTCTCTCTCTCTCTCTCTGCAGCTTTCAGTACTAACCACATGGACGCAAAATGAGAAAGTCGTTCGGCAGCGCCCCCACCGACAAACAGGAGAAGGCGCATAAGCACGTGACACGGCGAAGACGTCACGTGTCAGCCGCTGCATTCACATGCGTTGGTGGACACGTTTGTATAAACTCTGCCATCAAGTTATTGTTGACCGTATATGGGCCGTTATTTTTGATTGGTTAGATCTAGCCATAAGAATTCCTGATTTGTATAAAAATGTACTAGCCATACTTTAGTCATTTATAAATATTTGAGGCAATTTTGAAATGCTGCAAAATGTATTTCAAGTTTTAATCCAGATCTGGAACAAACTAAGACTTGTTAGAACAACTAATTTCCTTGCAACCTGATGTCCTACCTTATTCACGGACTGCCTAAAGAGTTCAAAGCATGAATAAATATTTCAACACTTTCTTGCTATTGAGGTTATAGCAGAACGTCACTTGTAGAATAAAAGGCCAGGTACCGTGGTACCTTTTCTTTACCGTGGTAAATAAGTGATCAAACCCTCGCCGCAAAAAAAATCCGCGAGGCTTTACCAAGAATCGAGCTTTTGACCTTGAAAACAGAAGCTGAACACCCAACCACTGGGCCACGTTATGAAATTTTTGTAACGGAAATTTTATTTTTACAAAAATATACACGGCACATAAGAGGTTACACAGTATTCAGAGGTCGGACATCAAACGTATTCGGTCACAATCTTGGTAATAATGTGACAATGGGAATGCACCTAGGAAAGTGAGCATAACTCAAGAATGTGTGAACGTTGTTCTCTTGCACCGAAATTTACTCTATTGGTCACTTGGAAAACACGAGGCCAAAATACCAACAAATGCTATATATGAGATAACAAAAGAAAAGCCATAGGCCCCATAAGCAGGCCCCAATGTCCCAAAGTAGAACCGACAAGACGAAATGGTCGAACAAAGCAAAGATGCGTTCAACCGCTAAACTCTCGACCGTGTCCTTGTGCTCAGAGGTTTACACGTCTGCAGCCCCTCTTCATTTGTCTTTATTTGCTAAGTGCGCAGCTGCCTCGCACGATCGTTCTTCCTACTTTCATGTCCCAGCCTGCTGTTCCGAGTGCGCTAATCGTCCATTCCACTTTCCGTGGAGAATGCTGCCATGAGGGCTATCCGTTGAGGACACACGCTACTTCATCTACCCTAGCTTTCCAGAGGGAGTGGAAGCCTATGGCGAGGACGCAATTTTGAACAGCGGAATATTCCTCCGCCCCGCATAGAAAAATGAAGGTCGATCAGGTGATGGCCACGAGGTTCGAAACACTCTTGGATTTCATCCCCCCCCCCCCCCCCCCCAAAAAAAAAAATCATTGCCGTATCGCAGTCGACAAAAAAAACACATTCCGCAGTCTCCTGCTTTCCAAGCTGGAGGCAGTCCATGAATCGCGAGGGCAAGCATTTAGTATACTAACCAAGGTTGCCAACTACTATTGTCGGGTGTGCACCTTTTTTGGCGTATTTGAGAAATTCGGGCAGTGATAGTGCTTGTTTAATACGCACCGATCCTAGAGGCGAGGCCAATTACGCTAGCCCTGCAAGCGATGTAGCTAAAGCTCCCTTATTTAACTTTCAAAAAGCTATCGTAAACCCTCATCTTCCCTACGAAAGCCAAGCAAGCCACGAATAAAACGCGCACTTCCGAACAGAAATAGCTTGCACTTTGTCTCAATGAAGCCGATTACCGCAGGTTAAAAAGAAATTGATTCTTTTTTGCTGGAAGAAATGACCCCAAACCACGAGATGGACACGAAACCCTGACACTGCCACCCGGATGTCCATGCTTCCTGGCGCTGTGTCGACGCCGATATCTGGCGAGCCCAGGCATCGGCATTGCTTCTTGTGCCTCAGCTCGCATTTCTATGCATTATACCGACGTGCGCTGACTCCCCCAAACGCGGACTGACGTCGACGCCTCAAAATGCGCGAAATACGTTCCATGAGGTTATACCTTTGTAGGTTGCGCTGCTATCACGACTCGCGCCTCGGTATAGTAAAAATTGGGAAGTCAGGAAGGACGCCAGGTCGACCAACACGGCCTTTTTTCGTATTTTTTGAGTCAGTTGTTTTTGGTCAACCTCAACTATAACCGCATGGAAGCCATAAGCCAATCATATAAAGCTGTAGCCACACTGTTTCGCGTTGTATTTCACGCTTGTCAAGAAATACCGGGGGTATCATGTCGCAGGATTTTCAGGTGTGCTGTGGCCACTGCACCACGTAATATTCATCATCATTCACAGAAGCCGTGCAATCTTTTATAGTCGGGCGTGGGCCTCTTAAATCTTCGATGCAGTTATTGATTTGTTGAGCAGACACTTGTTTTCTCTTTCAAGGCGCGCAGGTTTGTTCGCTGTATTTGCTTGTGTTTAGGGCGAACAGGAACACGCTAGACACGATCGTAATGAAAGTCACCAAGACGGCTATGGGCCTGCCCCAGTACTCGTCTACGCAGAAGCTGCTGGACATGGGGGTACAAATACGGTAGACGAGCTCATAGAGGCTCATCGGTCTAACCAGAGAGTGCGACTGAGCCAGACTTAGCACGGCCGAGCAGTCCTCCGGAAGATTGGTTGGCCCATTGAACCACAGATACCCAAGCACCCTCTACCTCCGCCATGGAGGGAAGCGTTCAAGACCAAGCCCCTGCCGCGCAATATGCAGGCAGGCAGGAACGACGAGAGGCGTGCCGCGCGGACACAGGCACTCGCCCGACAGCTGGAAGCAGATCCCCGGGTCCTCTACGTGGACGCCTCACTTCCCCAGCACAGCAGCAAAGCAGTGGCCACCGCCACGACTATCGACAAGCTGGTGACCAGCGCGTCGCTACGGGCGACAGACGCCAGCCAAGCAGAAGAGGTGGTCATCGCTCTCGCCCTCACGCACGGAGACGTGCATACGATCGTCACAGATTCTGAGACGGCTTACGGCAACTACCGCAAGGGGATCGTCTCCCATGCGGCCCTAGCAATTCTCGCAAAGCGCAGCCCACCGGGACGAGACGAAGAGCTCGTGTGGGTTCCGGCACACTCGACAGTGGAAGGCAACGCCCTCGCCGACGACTACGCTCGCGAACTAGCAGACCGGGCCGAGGACGAGTCGGAGCGACCGCACCTAGTTACGAGCTACCGCGAGATTACCGGGTTGTACAGGAGCGTCAGGTGCAGGCTTCCCGTGCCGCACCAGCAACTCGGCCGCAAGCGACAAACAATAGTGCGCCGCGCACAAGCGGGGTCACTGGCGCACCCAGCTTTATTGAACAAGATGTTCCCGGCAGAACACGACCCCATCTGCCCGTTCTGAAAAAGACTGAAGACACCCTGCCGCACATACTGGCGGAGTGTACTGAGCTCAAGAATCCCCTACCTTCCCTCCTCCTTCCCCTTCCCCCCTACCCGAGTGATGGGAGATCTTGATGTCCAGCCCCGACCTGTCGACGCAGCAAGAGCTCGCGTCCAGGGGCCAGGAGCTATCGGACTCATATCGGCTCGTGAATAGGGTTCCACCCCGTCTGACGCCTGCGAGCGTCACCTGAAATGGGGGCAGCGAAAGTTGTTTCTCTCTTTCTCTCTGGCGACGTCGGCAGGTGGTTTTCGCAGTTTCAAGCAATTAGTCGATGGCAATGTTTAGATACCCGGTGTATAGCAAGTCTGAGCACTGGCGATCGACCCTTGGGCGGCCTCTCTAAGGCATTATTCCTACGACGCGCGCCAAAATTTTGCTAAGCGCAAAAGAAATCCCTGCATTTGTGAACACGGAGTGTGCATTGCCAAAGTACCTCAAAGGCATTGGGGGCAAAGGCATCACAAAATTTACTGTCAGTACTTCGTCAGATATATTCGCCGTCGTGGTTATACAATTGATCTCCACTTAGTTGCTGAATGGCGCTTCGCCGCTGTCGCGGCCGGGCACGCGCACGGCCACCAGAAGTTCAACGGCTCGTGCCGGGAATCGCGCGTCTGCTACGCTTCTCAACTTCTGATAAGCGTCCCCATTGGCGCATTTTGGCATTTTGTTCTCGCTTTATTGCATTTTGGCTATACACATCGCTTTCAGATCGCAACTTATGCTATACAGAAACATGCGACGTCAATATGAAGCAGAATTTAATTGCCAAGGAGAACGAAACTGTCACATGGGTCTTGGTTTGAGAGGAGACGACGCAGCTCGAATGGAATTTATGCTAGCGAGTGGACTTTTTGATTCGTGTTAAGATTCACGTCTTACGATAAATTAACAGTCGTGAAGGGACTTGTATTAGTCGAAAACAATAAAGTAACAGCCCTGAAAGAACTTGGATTATCCGAAACTCAACTAGCTAAGCGGGTTCGATATCAACACGGAGGAAGCTGCCTGAAACAGAAGAACCGATATAGGCTTGCTGCGTGCCGACAAAAAAATCTGAGAATGACTGTGCGCAGCTTGCTCCTGTTTCGTCTTTGAAGGTCAGTACATCGGAACCCTCTACAGTATGAATTCAAGCATATGTGTATTTGAAAATTATAGCACTAGCATCTTAGACAGCTATCATAGCCCCACTGAGATACATAACGCAGATAGCAGCATTTCAAAAATTGAAAGAAAAAATTCGGTACTTAAAATTTAAGACCTAGCGCTTTGTAACGAATGGAGATGTTTCTCCTATTACGTTTTATTGCTTACAGTACATGGTTTTCAGAGTAAGTTTGCGAAACAATTCTTTTTTTTTATTGCGGAAGTTTGCTATTCAGCATAAGGGGAAATTTATATGTACAGATACACACCGGATTCCCGAAGGAATCGGAGCAGGGGGCCATGATGTGGTTCTTGTATCCACGCCATGAAATCTGGCGGACGTCCGGGGCGCGGGCCGCAGGTGGCGATGTGCACAGCGCGTAGGCTTCCTTAACCACAGCTTTTCACAGCTCCATGTAGATTTTATTGTTCTCCGAGCTAATTTGTAGGGCGTCATTTTTAAAGCGACTGTGCAAATATACTACGAAAGAAGGTAGCGCCCATGCAGGCGATTTCAGTGTCTAATAAACGTAGCATCAACTGCAGGGGAAGTTATACGAACGCTAAACGAGCGAACTGGGATGGCCGAACAGTATTCTTTTTTTTTCAAGGCCGCTATAGCACAATACCGAGCCATGTCGTACTATCCCTTTCCCAGATGCTTCGGGAAAGAAAACAACGTGGGCACGGTGTCAGACTGTAGCCGAGTTCGTGCGCCCGTGCTATCAAAACAGTTGTCAGCAAAGTGGTCACTGCAGAGCCTCCTGCCTGGGGATGGAGCCCATTTGTCCCTTCTTAAGTTTGCTACCGAACGCCGGTATAAATCCGCGCGAGGGAATCTGCGTAACAAGAGCCACAGCTTAAAAACGACACTGATTTGACATTTGCGTTTCGCTGCGTATCACGCACGTCGTACAGAATATTGTAATGCTTTCAAGTGGAACGTCCTCCCAGACGATTTCTCTGGTCTGCTTGTGCAGTTTACGGCGCAACAAGCAGGTATTTTTGGCGGAATGCGCGCGAAACCAGCCCATACGTAGCATGCGCTATGCTGGAAGGGCGGCCATTTTCCCGACTTCCGGGACGAGCACTTGAACTTCCGGCGGCCGCGCGCCGGAGAGCTCGAAGCGCCATCCAGCAACTCTAGTGGAGATCAGTGGGTTACACTGTAACCTACGACGAATTTTCACCAACGGTACAGCGCCTCCAGGCGCCGTAGCGCGCCTTTCCATATTCATTTCTGGCCCCACGAATGGCGCCTCATCAAGCGTAGCCCCACCGACCAGGACACAAAAGCTCTTTGCACGCTCTAATGTGGTAATTTCCCCGGGCACTTAGAGAGACGTTTCGTCGTTGTCAAAATGTGCCCTCGGCGCCGCTTCGACCAAAGACTACAAAGGTGAGACTTCACGCAAAAGGACGCTGATAACCTTTTCCTCGCTGGGATTAGATTTCTAGGCTGGATGCGCTACCGAGCTTTCCAAGAGAAACGATGAAAGGCGGACACTGGCTGGTCGATGCCAACATGCCTTTAACGGAATTTTTTTATCTTGTATTTGAATTTTCTGCAATGACCTCTTCTTTATAAACGCTCCTTGAAAACTTTGATATTTCCAATGCGCCTTTTGTGGCGAGGTCGCACCAGAACTTTCCCTCTGTTTTTGTATCTTTGCACCAAAAGCACCATCGGAGTCCTTCAATGCTTTTGCACCACCTTGCTTATGCTTGTACACGCCAATAAGTGCGCACTTCACTCTTGACCTCCGAGATGTGGTTGTTCAGAAAAAAGTTTTGCTTTCCTTGATCGCTCTCCTTTTCTGTATATATCTACAAATTTAGGTTTGCAAATTGTTTTATGTATTTCCCGTCCTGATCGCTGTCTTTTTGTATGCCTTATAGTCATGTGCCCAGTGTATCAACCGAGACGGCCTAGTGCTCTTGGTGAGCAACTCAACTTAATAAATAAATGGGGTGCTCGGTCCAGCGATGAAGCAGACAATGGCTGTGGAGGCCCTGAGGTTAAAATGTACGGAGGAGGACATTTTGTTATAATACAAAAATTACCAATTATTGAACAATCATAATTTACAAGGAAGCACAGAAGCAATTAAATGCGCTCAGCTCCTATTTAGCTCACAACGGTATTCTTGCATCTGCCCTCTTTCGATCGACCCGCAAAACAACAAACACTTCGGTTTTTTTGCATAAATACGACGCATAAAAGCCACGTCCTAACACAAAGTTAGGCGGCCCCACAAACACATTCTAGGCCTATGATTGGCCACAACATTCACCGAATGTTTGTGCACCTATGATCGCGTGATCCTCATTCTCGCTCATAAACACCAAGGCGCAAGTACAACACAGATTAAAACCGACCAACTAAGTAAAGCAACTCTAAGCGCTGGCCATCCCCACTCGGGCGGTATATCTAATGTATCGTTCACACGACCCACTGAAATTCTGCCAAACGCCGATGCAATTTCTGCATTTGTCAACACGGCGCTCGTATAACAAAATCAGCTGTCAGTCCCTCGTCACCTACCTCGGCCGTCTTGGCGACACTCTATACACACAACGAATCGGAAACTCACTGCGTACCTAGGGCTTCACAACTCCATACGCGGCGGCGCGCGTTTCTCAAATTCATCTCTGGCCCCACGATTGACCTCGCAGCAACAGTAGTTAACCCCGCCGACCAGGACGCACCCGCGCTTCGCACGCACTAATGTGGTAATTACCCCCACACTACAGAGACACAAAGACCCCATTCAGTTTCAAAATAAATATAAGCGATAGCACAGTATTCTCTGCGGTGCTAACTACCTTGAACCGGCAGCAGCTTCAGGGGTGCTTTGCGCGTGGGTGGCGCGGGTGCCGTATGCCACCTCCCTCACAGCAGCGCTCTCGCGGCAGCCTTTTTCCCTGTATCGAACTTTCCTGACCAGAAAAGCACTCATGGACTCTGGCCCGGGTATGCCCTGGCTCTGGCTCTCTGCTTGTGCCTTTACTAAGTATAAGCATGCGCAGGGAGCAACGGTGCGACCTCCACAGCCGGCCCAACACCTGCTCGTACGTGGAAAGCATTAAGGGTGAGGGGTGGACCTGGTGGCACTCGCATATCAATTGGTACGGGGTACCGTACTGAGGGGAAGATGTCTGGGCTACTCTAATATTGCGGGTGGCACATAGGTAAGGGTGTGTTAATTTGTCTGGATTCGGTTAGTGTGGTCACTTCAGCCTGGAATGGGGGGGGGGGGGGGGGGCATAGCTCACACACCCGTCTGTAGTAGGAAAGGCCACGTAGCTATGGAGAGTTCCGGGAGTCTTTTCGGGGTCTTTCCCTCTTCTGTAATCACCCCGGGTGTTTTGTACTAGGGCAGCAGCGTGCGCCTGCCTACAGTAAACCGATTGTGTACAAGCTTCGACAGACATTCTCCCGTCTGTGCCGCATCTGAGCAGGTCGCGAGGACCTGAAGCACGTTCTCTGGGCGTGTACTCGCTACGAACATGAACGAACCACCGATCCTTCTCTCGGCCTGTCTGTGTCCGTTCACATCTCTTTGAGGGGCATTCTTGAGCCATGGCTCACAACACGCATTTAATGTCCAGAACAATGGCACTGTTGACATTCCTCCGGTACACTGGGCTTGACAGCGAGCTATAAACTCTCGGACAAATGATGGTCTCGCGTAATTCTGTGTGGGCTTTTCGAGTGTGTCGCGGTGTTTGAACAGTTATGTGTGCGTGATAGATCTTTTCACATCATCTTCACTCCCAGCTGCCGTCGCCAGTCGGGGGATAGCCTGGCTGACCTCATCTGCGCATTAAAATTCTCTGTCTCTCTCCTCCTCATTTCCGTCTAACGGGAGACTTGTGCCCAGGGATGAAACCTTCATAGATGTCAGGGAGCTGCATGCTATTCTTGGGTATTGAGTGTGCTAGAGGTGATAGGCGGCAAGCACATGGTTGTGACATGCGACTTAGCAAATCTGTGAGAGAGGGAGAGAGAATTAACTTTATTTAATCAAAGGAGTCAAGCGGGCAGTTTCCTCAGTTCAGGAACCCGTTGGAGCGTCCAGCCGCCTCAGCCCGGTGGATCAGCCGAAGCTGCTCTTCGAGGTTAAATCTGTGATGATTGTGCTGCATTAATTATGTGTTGTGATGGCAAGTCCTTCAGCCCCGTTTGTAGAGGATGCGAATGGGGTTGTGCTCGAGAGTTCATCCCCTTGTGACTAGTGCTATGGCTACGCGGGCGGTCTTGGGGAGGAGGCGGAGGTAGCGGGCGGTGTCGGTTTATAGGATCATGGGGTGGGGTGCGTACTTCGTCATTGCCTCCCCTCGGTCTTTGCGACGTGCTGTGCTGTGATGGCGATGTATATTTCGTTGGATGAGGGCTGCACTCAAGTGTTGGCGGATCTGAATGCGTTGTGGCACGTCTTTCTTCGGCGCAACTGGATATCCTAGGCGTGTGAGGGTGTCTCGGCTGGCGGGTGTAAGTATGAGGCAGTTTGCTTTGGCTGTGGCGATGAGCCTCGTTAAATTACTTACATGAATTATATACTCCACTTTGAGTAGCTTGCGCTAGGAGGTGGCGGGAATAAGCTTAGGGCGGGTTTTTGGGCTGACCGGTGAGGGCATTGAGTTTGTCTCTGTGGTACGGGGGTTCTTGCATCCGGCCGCAATTCCCCCAGAAAGAAACTGCGTCCCCCAAAACCACACCTTTACTTGGAGTCCCGTTCCGCCAAGGTCCACTCCTCAGCCGGTCCGGCTCATGTCGCGCCCCATCCTAACCTTCACCCCGCACGTGTCCATTCCGTGGGATTGTCCCCCGCACTGTTCTCAGGTTACCACACCTCTTTCTGCGGACGTGCGAGCCAGGTATGGTGTGCCGTTGGTTAGGGGACTGATAAGGGTTGTCGGAGAGATTTGGCGAACGTCCTTTTCCTGATTATATAGTGGTGATGGGCGTTGTGTCTTACGATGTGGGTGACATTTGCAAGGGTGCATTTATCTTCAGGGAGGGTATAAAAGCCGTTTTCGTATTCGGGGACACTTATGCGAAGTATGGGGAGTTTCAACACATTTAGAATGGGGTGGAAGGGAAAGAGGAGTACGATGAAGTGGGATAATTAGGACGAAGAAAAATGAATAATCGGCAGTGGGCAGGAACGTGCAGCTGAATAGAAATGGGGAAGCGAGAGGGAAATGAAAATATTGAAGGAAAGAAGGACGAAATAAGTGTAGTCTAGGGCAGGGAAGACGGAATGAGATGTCTGGGTGGAAGGGATTCACACAGATTGGGTGAGTGAGAAATATGAGGGGGATAGATGAGGACGAAGGGAAGATAATGGGTGGAGAAGGTAATTGTAAGAGAGAGATGACATAAGGCGAGGGACAGAACTCTGTAGAAAAGTGACGGCGCCGTAGAAGGAAGAGAAAGGGAGAAGGGAAATAGAAGAGTGTGAGAGGGGTGGGAGGGAAAGCAAAACAGGGCAATGACGGTGAAGAGAAGGAGGTATAGAGGTGACGGTGATGAATGATGAAGCATATTGCGGATTGGAAAAAAAGGGGACTGGGAGTAGAGGAAACGTTGGAGCTGGAGCAGTGGCATAGCGGGGGGCTCTATGAGACTGAGTGAGACACTGAACGGGCTTAAGTACGCACCCTCCCGAATTTTTTTCGGTCGGAGCCGTGCTCCCTGTTATGCGCGTTACGTCGTGTGCAAACAAATGCGGATATTTTTTGGACCTATCGCTGTTAGAAACATTCACGACGCAATGCCTGCCCGACGCCTGGGCGATTACATAGAAAGGAACACCTCGCTCCGGATGATTGCCGACGGGTGCACCCCTAAAATCACTGGCCCCCTCGGGTAAGCTCAGAGCTAGATTCCAAACGCGTGCACTATCCATTTGTGTGGTTCCTTATTATTCTCCAAAATACCATTCCTTGCCTACGACGCCAACCTGTGCCTTATGTTTTTGTTAGGTTCCGATTATTCTCTAAAAAACCATCTCCGTCCCGACACTAAAATGCGTAGCGACATCTCCTCCATGTCACCGCAAGGAGTATAATTGGCTGCCAGGGTCGTTCTCCCCCAGAAAAGTGCAATATCCCCACACCGAATCCTTTGAATTTCCGTGAGCTCTGGAATCGTGCCTTGGCCAGCTCATGCCTGTATGGACAGTTTCGGCTGGTGGGGCGGCCTGAAGCGGCTGGCAAAGCATACGGAATACGCAATTGAGGACTCCACCTGCTGGGAACTTTGTTGAAACATTGCCAACAATAAAGATGTTTGTTCTTTTCCTCCGAAGAAAGCCAAAATGAAGGAAGTTCCCACTAGCGCGTAAGACTTGAAGGTAGCGAAGCTGTACGCAACCTTTCCGACCATCACGAAGGTTTAAGTCGACGAGTGCAGGCGATTTGCTTCTTCTTTGCTGCTGCAACGCCCTTTACGCTATCATTGTTGCTATACGTGTGTGGTTCTGTCATTTTTTGGAAGTGATAATCATTTGACATCACCTTTGAGGGGCGTTCGCTCTGACATGTCGCTGTCGTTTAGCGAAAGTGTTGCCACGATTACGGCGAACTCTGAAGTCTCTCTCATCCCGATGAAGTGTCGCCACGATTATGGCGTACACTAGCATTTTCAGACAGTCTTGACCAATCTTCCTGAGGGGGTGTTATCGGCTTGCAAACGTGCACCGGCGATGGTGGGCGGTCGCCGCAATGAACCCGCACACCAACGCTCCGTGTTTTCCTGGTCTTGTTAACTGCCCGATGGCCTAGACTAGTAGTCTAGGTTATAAAAAATACAACAAAAAAACGAATACGCCCTTCCCGCTGGACAGTAACGTGGAAGAGGGGGGATATGAAGGCATACGCGTGGAAGAGCGGCATGACTTTCTGTGCGCCTTACCCGCTGCACGCGCACGTCCCTCATTGAAGAGTCCGGAAGATGACCGAAGAAACCAATGAGTCTACGTATCTGACGAAATGTGTGGTGTATGTGAATGATGGACGTGCGCGGGGAAAGGTTAGGGCGCGCAGCAAGTGATGCCGCTCTTCCACGCGTACCCCTTCACATTCCGTCTCTTCCACGTTACTGTCCAGCGGGAAGGGTGGCCCTTGAGGCGTCCCAGCGTGCGCACACGGGGTGTCCCCTTCTGAGCGCCCCGATTGGACATATTTGTTTTGCTGTATTTTTTGATAACGTAGGCTACTAGGGAGCAGCGGGACGAGAAAGGGGCCCCTCTGCGAATCGCAGAGCCGGGACGTTCCACAATTGATTTTAAACCTGAAGGCATGACGGTCTCTAACCCTTCTACACGAGGGTAGTGATCACAACAGTAGTGATGAGCTGATGGCCATTTTCGGCCTCTGTCAAAACTGACACCTCTCCATTTCATCCATGGCGGCTTTTTTTTCTGGGCTTTGGTCGACGAATCCAGTGTATAGGGAGAGGCCGTAGTCACAACAGCTATACGCCGTATAGGTAAAGAAACGTCCCTGGCTCACGCTCGTTATAAGTGGCAGCACACAAATGGCGACGTGTTTATTTCAGTTATTTTCTTCTATTTTCGTGCAAGGACCACTGTGATCCTTGCATGATCACAATGATTTCTTGTGACGATTTGTGTTGCAATGTGCCACGCAGCTGGCGATCATTTCCGATTCGGTGACATTTAAATAATCATTTCCTGACATATAAACGTGCACATTGTGGTGTGTTGTCTGCGAGACAGGACATTTGTGTTTGTCTTCAGTTATTCAATAAAACATCGCGTTTGGTAGACATAACTTCTCAAACAGCTACAGTCGCCGATACGATCGCAGTCGCAGATGAGTGTCCGCTTTTGTGGTTGAACGGTTGAAAGAAGCGCCCATAACGAAGCAGATAGGTAGCTTTGGGTGAGTACAAAAGTACAAAACGCGTAAACCTTTAAATATTTTATGGTGCGCGAAGTGGTAGAGAGTTTTTCAGAGTTTATAGGGGCAACGTTATCATCACTGCAAGAAAAGTTAAAAAATTACCCGCATTTCCCCGAAGGGGAGCATGGGGAAGTGCGAATGCACGGGTGATGCTATGAGGGGGAGTTATGTTGAACTGTGTTGGCATTCGCCCGTTAGTTGCATTTAACACCCCCGCGTGATCAAGTGGGAATTCACACACCCCGTTAGTCGTTCTTTGGAAATCTTGGTGAATTAAAGTGTATGTTCGAGGAGATCACACACACACGCAAGTAAAGTTAAACGACAGTATTCTTTATTCAGCACTTGTTGGTGTTGTCGTTGTAGTTGACGGTCATTATGACCGCCTTGTGGTCACTGAAATGTACGGTCAAGAGTTGTTGCAAGACCGCGCGTATCAGACAGTTCCTCGCAAAGGCCAGGTCGATGTAGCTGCCGTTGATGGTGGTGGGAGCCTCTAGCGGTAGGCACGTCATGGAGTGGTTGGCGAGCATGTATTCCATCAACCACTCGCCGCCCTTTCGCACGTCCACGTTAAAGTCCCCAACAACCACGACCGGGTCCGAGGGCTTTACGCGCCTGGCCACACTCTCCATCGCCGCGTCCACGTATTCGACGACGTCGTCGCGCGAGATGTTTGGCGCGAGGTAGAGGGTGACGACCACGATTCCGTCACCCGAGTACGCGTCGGTGTAGACGGCACTGTACGGCGACTCGTCCCTGACCGGCGAGGTGGACACGGCGTGCGACACGAGGTTTGCGTAGACGTGACCGACGAGGTAGACGCCGCAGTACTCGCCCCGACTTCCGCTCCTGGCGAAGCAGCAGTCGTCGATGGGGAAGTGGGAATGCACGGGTGATGCGAAAGAATTCTTCTTGGCCAATCGCCCTAAGTGGGTATGTGCTAAAGAAATTAGGAACTCTTCTTGGCCAATCGCCCTAAGTGGGTATGTGGTGCGGACGGACGGACGGCGGTGGACGCGTGATTCAGGGTCGCTTAAGAAGTGCATTCGCACTTAAAAGGAGGTTTTTCCCACTGTAGTTGTAGTAGTTGGCTTTCAGAGTGACGCTACTCGATATAAGGTAGGGAATGACGCATCGTGTGCCAGTTATTGTGACGTATCCTAGTACGTTTCGGGCCGACGTATGCATTCATCATAACACTTTAATTTAAAGGTATGAAAGCAGTACGCGCAACTGAAAAGCCTTCGTACTGGTGGCGTGGAAATGATCATGCCTTTCAGGCATATTCTTTTACCTCATTGCGTTCTTCGAAGTTTTGTGGGCCCAATGGTATCGTTCTTTCAATGCTCGCAGTTAAAATGCACCACACACCAAAGGCCATCCTAAGACCGCCTGCTCACCTACAACTCCCTTCGTCGCCCCCTTCCGGGGCCTCCCTGATGCGACCCTGCCTAGATCCACAACGGTTGCTACATATATTATACTCTAAAATGTTTTCTGTGTCACATTTAGGTATTTTCGAACAATCTTCAGCGTAACCTAAGTAGCGAGACTGAGTGAGGAATGATCACCGATATGAACTCCAATTTTTAGTCAACCTCGCATGTCTTAGCCTAGTAGTCTAAACTCGTGCTTCACTTTCAATATCTTGGTCGCCGTGAACCAGAGCTATACTATAACTGTGCCCATTGCAGTCCGTTTCTTGGTGAAATACTCTAGTTTGTAGCATTTAAGTATGTCCGGCCATGCCAATACGCACGTTTCCATGGGGTAGAGCGGAGAACTAAACGCGAACTCGTTTAGTGTATACCAGCGCCCCAAGCCGCTGCTTTCTCTTCTAAACGTCCTACTGCTACCTGTTTTCTGGTAAACAAATAACTTCCCAAGATAACGTAGATATCCCACGCCCCTAACAAAAACTACAAGGTTCCATTCGGCGGTATACGTAAAATAATTGCGCCCAAGTTCGAACACTGCAAAGCGCTGCGTTATCGTTTGGGTTTAAACTCGGCAGCTTGTACTCCAAAGAATAATGGAAGCGCATGCATGCGCTAAAATACGTCATTCCCTAATGCTCCAAATCATCTACTTCGATCTAAGAGTTACTTTCGGACGCTCAAAGATTGTAGCTTATTTAAACAGAACATAACTACCAGAAAAAAAAAATGGTGAGACGTCGCTGTCTCCAAGCTATTACAGTAAAGGCTCGTTAATTCTAACTCGAAGGGAACCATAAAATTGTTCAAAATAAGAGTTCGAATTTGGGGGCGGGCGCTAAAACGAATGAAAATCGCGCGACACTGCGCGGGCAGAACACAAAGAAGCTACCTCTGGACTCGGTATCCTGAAGTAGGCGCTACTACACACATTAGGCAGGTGATTTGGTAAATAATGTTTGGTAAATGGTGATGGCATGCGTCGGGGCACTCGCGCAGGTGGTGCGGCGCCCTCTGTAGAAGTGAAATAAATTGTTGCAGGAGCGTAGCGCCGCCACGCTGTGGTTTTTGTGTTTCGTTGTTTCGCATGTCTTGTAAATTTCGTTTGGTTCGGATTTGCAGCACATTCTATACACTCTGGGTTTACTTCTTCTGCGAGGAGCCCGAGGAGCGATAGAAGCCTGTGCACACAGTTCGAATTAACCGTTCTGGATACCGACGCGTTCTAATTTTTGGAAGTTTTCGCACATTCAAATATAAAAGGCTGGCCGGAACCAGGGCGTGAGTTACAATTCACCAGAAGTTTGAATTACCCGAGTTCGATTAACAAGCTTTTACCGTACAATAGCAGCTTGGTAATTCGAACTCGTTTATTTAGAACTTACCGATAGTTCAAACTGACGCCCGGGTCCTGGCACAACACTGCATTTCAACGGAGGAAACAAATCCTGCGATCTCCACGAAGTGAATGATCATGAGTGGGGCGAAGCTCCAATGCTTATCGGTAAAACCTTCAAACCTTCGGCCACACATAGAAACACTCGACACGTTCTTATAGGGGTGATTGTATATACACTTACATACACGACGGTTACTATTTACATATCAATGCAATTGTATTCACTCATATACACACAAGATGAAATCATTTACATTTCGATGAAATTATATAAAAGGACGACATTACTGATTACAAAGCTGTGGGACGCGTTTTTTCTTCGAACATTACAATTTCGTGGTCGGTGAAGAACGTGCCGAGAGGATCTTGGATGAGAGGTTGCGTGCCGCCTCTGCCTCGCGAGCTCTCACCGCGGGGTCTTGGTTGTTGGCCAGCATTGCAGCCGCGTTGCGAGCTCTCCGCGCTGCTGCCTTCGCTTGCAAAGCGTTCATGTTGAGTAGCGCATGCGCCCGAGCGTGCACTGGAGCAGCGGAGACGGGGGAGCAGGCGCGCCATCTAGCAGGTGACCTATAAACTATTGCACAGCTGCGCCTCTAGCGGTCGTCTCGAGAACTAGTGTACACGACGGACTTCGCCCGAGCAAGAGGAGCTTCGCCCCTAAAATCCCGATATTTCGGGCACTTTATTCGCAACGCTTAACTCAAACTAGCAGCCCGGGCTGTCACCGCTCCTCGGACATCGAAGTCGGCGAGCAGGGGGGAATGCGCTAAAATCTACAGGTTAAAAATCTACAGGAGTTCGAACTTAATCTGAAGCCCTTCACTACGGCGCGCCTCATCGCTTGTGTAGCGCCGGCGCGTTAAACTCAAGAATCAATCCATCCATCAATCAACCCAAAACGTGGTTGGTAAGACAAGGATTTAGAATGCGTTTTTAGGTAGCCTAAATGCTTCTGTCTTTCCACGTTCTCTGTAGCGAAGCAAGCAGATTCACTGCCAGTTTTTATGTTCGAAAGGGGCTTTCGGTAAGAAGGTGTGTACAGTTGCTACGAGCATGAAAACGCGGTTGAACGGGGCCATGCAGACATTGGCTCATTCGAAAGACTGCCTCATAAAAATCATATATCCACCACTTTTCATGTAAACATCACCTAAATCAGCTGCATAATTATAAAATATGGAAAGGGCCACGCGAATCACTAGCTCATTTCCCGCACTAGAACATATGACGTCATATGCACAGCCGCGCGGTCGGTTGATGCCGGCGAAAGCAAGCGCAAGTCAGGCAGGATTTATTAGCTTGCAGAACGAGCTATTTTCGCTTAAGTGTAATGCCTATGTATTTGAGAGCAAAAAGAATGGTGTGGTGAAACAATGAAAGTTAGAAAACTACATGTAACCCTGAAAGTACCGAGACGTACTGCTTAGGTACCGCGGGCACTATGCTTGTTGTAGCTGCACAGCAGTGTGTTGCTTTAAAGTTGTCTCAGACGACAGTGGACGATTGGCGTAATCGACATTATCCTGCGTGACACTATTTGTCGCCCATATTCAATATTTCCCGACGCGATTACTAGCCACCACAACAAAAACAAGACACGTAAAAAAAGGTTATAGATAAACCAACAAAAGCAAAAAGCAATAAAATACAGCTAAAACTAACGTAAAAAATAAAACTCTATGCAGTCAAAAAGCAAGCAAGGGCAATTTGAGGTGCTTAGCGGTATCGTGGCCTCATCTGTGAAGACTGACAGTAAACGAGAATCCGCCGTTCCAACACAGCGCGCCCCCGCTGTAGCCAGGCCGTGACGCAGTTCGCTCCAGTCTGAACAAGGCAATCGAAGTTCGTTTGAAGACCCGTACACGTGACTCTTTTTGGTAAGCGTAACAAACCACGCATTTGGCGGCAGAATCAAAATTTTAATTTAAAGCGGTTAATTTATCAGTGAATAAACCATCCCTCGCTGCCGGAAAAGAGTTGGGGCCACTATAAAGCTCCAAATCTTTCGCACAAAATAAACTTGCATTTTGTGTGCACGGTACTTTCATGCCACAGGAAACAAATCAGCAAGCAACTAAGTTAAGTTGCTGCGCATTGGTCTCGTTTTCTTAGTCAATAGAACGGAACCACAACTCGACAATGTTGTGAGCTTCAGAGTAGGCCTTTGCGAACACCCGGAAATGCTCCGTACGAGGGGAAATATTGTGCACGCGGCGGTATTCTTTTATGAATCATGCAAAAAGCAGTCACTCGGAAGGGGTACCGAACCCGTACCACTCGCTCCAGAATATAAAAAGCACAATGACCAGCAATAGGGATTGAGAATAAAGTATTTCATTCGTATACAATATAAGTACCGGCACCAGCCGGGCTTGTGGAAATAAAATACTTGAAAAGCGCATTCGGGCTACCTTGATAATTTCCGCTATTCCTAATGGTTAGAGTGCATTTTGCTACGCGCCTAAATTGATACAAGCGTTCTGGAATAAAACTCTCGCCTGATATGCAGTTGGTATGTTCTTTTAGTTTATCGCATACAGTCAGATTTCTGCTAGAAGATCTGGTTACACGACCAGCCAGAACTAAGCTACAAGAAAGATCAAGGTCCCCCTGTATCCTTGGTTTTCAGCAAACGACGCGAACTCTTTAGTGATCTTTATACCCGAAGATTCACTTAATTTTGGAGGCAAGTAAAGTCAATTGTACCAGTTTCTGGAATTTTAAACTCCCATGGAGCATTTTGCTCACAGCAAGTGACTGAATACTGCATGACTCACATATGTACTCCAGTTAGTACCTTGCTTAAACGAGTGGAAATGCGTTTGTTATTGTAAACAAGGTGAGCAACATATTTTCTTTTAAAAAAACGTGGGGACGAGGGCTAGCGGCCATGGATAACCCAAGTGGTGGGTATAACTAGCTGGGCGTGTCTGTTGCGAAATTCCGCCCTTGTCTTACCGCACCTTTGCTGTAACATGCTTTGCCTTATTTCCACGTTAAAATTTTGAAATTTTTATCCGGTGCAGTGTGTTCGAGCACCCTAAGGCCAAGGAAAGTATCGCAAGTCTCGCTTTGTCCCTGGTGGATCGCACGCCTGAAAAGCAACCGCCTACTACGGCCTAAAACATCGGCTCCTCGAATTACGTCATCCGTAATCATTCCTGCACCCGTAATCTTCAATAACTCAGGGGCTTACCTTACGATGTCTTCAAAGGAACGGACATCACAGGCTCGGGAGCAAATGGTAAACAGCAGTCTTCCTCTTCTTCTACTTCTTCGAAGCAGCCTTGTTGCCCTGTGAGGGCAACTTGCGAAGAGACGAGTGCCCCCCTCAATACCAGACCAGGTTATCTGTAACTTAAACACAAAAGAAATATCAATATAATAAAAACATCTTTACACCTGGGCCACTATTCTAGAAAGTTGGAGTTCTGCCTACTCCCCAGTTTGCCGCATCTCGGGTTATGAAAGTAGTGATAGTGGAGCATCCGGAACACCTCGAGCGCCACCGGCGCAATTGCGCACAGCACGCGTGGCATATTCAGAGCGCCGTACTATTGCCGCTCATGTTGAGAAAGTACGGATTCTGGTATCACCCGCATGCAGCGCCATGTGAAACCCAACGGCAGTGCTCACTCACTACCATAAAGTAGATAACCCCACTACTATTTTAAAATGCCCAGCGTGGATCTTGGCCACGCCCGGTGCGGGGGGCCTTTTGAAACCGAAGCTTTAGTGCCCTCATTGATGCCGATGTGATAGAGTTAAAGAGAGGTGATAGAGAAATGCGCGGAGTATACTGTACCCCTATAAATAGAATTGATAGGTTATAAGAAAGTATTTGACTCTGTCGAAACCTCAGCAGTCGTACAGGCATTGCGGAATCAGGAGCACTACGTAAGGATACTGGAGGATATCTACAATGGGTCCACAGCTACAATAGTCCGCCATAAGGAGAGAAGTAAAATACCTATAAGGAAGAGTGTCAGGCAAGGAGACGCAATAAAAAAGTAAAAAGACACAATATCATCAATGTTATTCGTCTCAGTGTCATCTCTCAATGTCATCTCTCAGAAATATAGCCGTTATTTTAGTGCAACTCAAATAAAGATTGATAACTCTCTCGAACCCTTGGAAACACGTCGCGCTGTTGCCATCGTTTGCTTACTTCACAAATATGTAAACTGCTCTTATCCACCCCCCCTTCCCCTAGAAGCTCCCGTGCGCATGTCTAATAGACTAAACAACCAGCGAAGTTTCAAACGCATTTACGGCCACACCCAAGCATTTAACTCATCAGCACTGCCCACAGCCGTAACATTATGGAACGATCTTCCTAACACAATAGTTTCAATCACTGACCACACATTATTCCGCAACCAAGTATACCGGCATTACTTACCATAAAAATTTAGCTCTGTATATCTGTACATATCTCTATATGTGTACTGACTTTGTACCTAGTGCTCATGTTTTTGGCACCATTTATTTGTTTGAGTACCTGTCGTATTCTACACCTTTGTATTAGACACCATCATTGTAACTACATTATGTTTTTCCATGCCCTTCCTCTTTAAGTTATGTTATATTACCACATTGTAATGTTTTGTACTCTGTTTGCTTCTGTTATATTTTGTGTTTTTGCTTTTCTCGCCCCCCTTACTCAATGTTACTACGGGAACCTGTAAGGTAACGTGAATAAATAAATGAATAAATAAATAGACTGTTTACAAGAGGTATTCAGAACCTTGGATTGGGAACAGGAGGGCGTATAGTTATTAGAGAATACCTTAGTAACCTGAGATGTGCTGATGATGTTTTCTTGCTAGGTACCTCAGGCGATTGCTGCACTGGACAAGCAGAGTAGAATCGTGGGCCGGAACATTGTGGCGAACGATGAATGGAGCCTGTTGCGAACGATGAATGGGGATGTGGCGAACGATTAATGGAGCCGGTGCTGAGTGTTGGGGTCGTCGGTGTCCCATTGAGCTCAGGTGTCGAAGGGGGGCAGGCCGTTCGGGAGGGAAGGGGCCGGGCTGCAGTAGCCGCACCCCTCGAAGGCTGCGAACTTCCGCCCGCATCGAAGCAATTACGCCTGCATGCTGGGCAAAGGCGCGCGTTCTTCCTACCCAAACGGTAATTTGCCTCTCTCAACTTTGCTACCTCGTCCGTCAAAAAAAGAAAGGCCGTCGAGGGTGTTGAGGAGCATTTCACGCTGTTCGGCTGCGTCTCGTTCAAAGTCGCCCGTCATGTTGTTGGAGGCAGGGAGGAGTGCACTGTCTCTCTTGTCCGGAGTCGTCGCTAGGCATACACGCACAGGTTGCACAAAAATGCCTGCTCGCCGGTCTTCAAAGCTTACAGTTCCATGTCGGGCAACTGAACACAGTTGGAGTGCGCACGTTTCCTGCACGATGTGCATTGAAAAAACTTGTTTTCCCTGAAAAACAGAGCTGCACAGTACGCAGACGTCTCTACTGGGTGCCATCTTAATTTTAGTAATAATCAATCAATCAATAAATCAATTAATCATGTATATTTATTGTTCCCAGGAACAGCCGTGAGGCCTTGGTGCTGGCACACAGATGGATACAAGTGAAAAAAAGGGAAAAAAAGTGAAAGCAAAGAACATAATACTAATAATAATACTACTACTACTAATAGTAATAATAAATAATGCATGCTTCCCAAACAAATTACACACTGGAAATCGAAAGGTAATAAAAAGAGTGCGGATAAGCTGACACTGTTCTATTGGTTATATTATATGTCGCTAGAAATACATTTCCCTGTATACCGTGCATTCACTTGAGCCAAAATGCCAAACACACGATCCAAATGCATCGAATTGAAAACGCACTAAAACACAAACGTCTGTCGATAATGTAGTCATTGGGTTAATTGCGAGATGCTCTGCCGCGCATGACATGTATAATTCAAGACGCCCGGCAGACAATCGGATGGCAATAAATAAATAGTGCAAGTGTATGCTCATATAAATTATATATCTACTGCTGAAACCACTTTCTCTAATGTCGTGCAAGCTTAGAACAACAAAACGAACAGGGTACAGATCGTACCCTTCGTCTGCCGGGTTCTTAAAGAAACGTGAGATGGCGTGGGGTGAGAATTTTGACACCACTCAGTACAGCACCATTTGTGAGGAGGGCGCGAATACATTAATGCGTTGGTTTCGATAAAACAAACTTTAGTTGGTAAGAGCGGCCCTAGGGACACCGTAGACCGCAGCATACCTGTTCGGGCGACAAAAAACGCCCATTCCCAGCGGTAAGAGGGAAAGCGCAGTTCCCATTTTCTACTCCGGGTACGTGGCGCAGGTATTTTCGCAATCTACGTCCACTTGCATAATAGAAACTACGGATTTAGAAAGTAGCCAGGCAGTAAATATAAAATGGAACAACAACGTTCATTCGTGCTCGTATGCAGTAAGGCCCCCGAGCGTTAGCCAGAGTTACTCAATATAGACAGTTGCGAAACTCCGCTTCAGAATCCGGGCGGCGCTAGCCCCCCCACTCCGTGGAAGCTGAGGGGCAAGTCGACGCACGCGGCACCTAGGAGATAAAAACAGAACTTCGCTAAACTATTATTATTCAAAATTCTTCTGTAAAATAAAGATTGCTTTTTAAAATTAAAACACAATAATTACGTAAAATTTACTTGTGTTTTTGCGGCTTTTCTTTTTGTGACTTACAGCAGCAGCCGCAAGCACTTGAGTACTGCTTCAACGTCCTGCCGACAGACGACAGGCTAGTCAACTTGCCCCGTGCTTGCCCCGGCGCAGGGGGGCAACCGAAGACCGGCTTTCGATACATGGGGCCTATGGGGAGTTCCGCAACTGTCTATATCCAGTAACTCTGAGCGTTAGCATCGCTGCGGCCACGGCACAGAAAACGGTGTAGGGTCATCCCCCTGGCACTGTTCTTTTCATTCTGCTTACTTGAAGACCTTTCTCTAACTTTGCTCATGCTCACCAACAATCCACACGATGAAACTGGTCCACTTTACCCTAAACTTTCAGATGCACTGAATTCTGCTCGTGTGTGGGAATTTGAACGCATTATATTTTATTTATAGCCCTGCCAAGTTTGGGTTAATGCTAGGACTGTCTTAATCATTTCTTCTGCCGAGACAGTGTCTTCGTCATGAGATGTATGTTTTTTAAAAGAATAAACAGCGCAAAAACTACGCAACTCAAGGAAGAGAGAACTAACAGCCACAGCGCTCTCTTTATTCGTATTAAAATGTAACCATTCACCCACACTTATGTTTTACAGGAATATATGTCTGGCGTTAAATGTTCCCGTAGTATGGGGTACGGTTGTGTCCACTGCCATAGGTTTCAGATATACTCCGGATTCCCGAAGGAATAGGAGCAGGGGGCTCCGATTACAGACCTGTGGATCTGCGATTCCATTATGGGGACCTCGTATTCACGTCCTGAAATCTAGCGGACGTACGGGGGGCGCGCGCTGGAGGCGATCAGCCCAAGGCGTAGGCTTCGCAAGGCAGGGCAGCTCCACACAAAATTCTCTGCTGTAGGCTGTTCAACAGGAGCGGGGCGGAAGTGCACCACGTGGAGTTAAACGGAGCATGGTCCTCGCCACAGCTGTCATGAAGGCGAGCTCTAGGCGAACACGCCGCAGCAGGATTTCATCTTGCCGAGACAACCCGGACAGGGAGATCCGCACCGGAAGACAACCCGGCATGGGGAAGTGTCCGCTATGTTTAAAATTTCTAGAAGTTCGCTGAACGTAAGAGTTTTACGAAGGTCTCATACAGCTACCGATGAATCAGTGTATATTGTACACAGGGGTGAAGCCGCCGGGTTGATAGCAGCGATGTGTGTAGCACAACAACCGGCACTGCGAGGAGATATGCCTATGTTGATGGCACTTCCATATTGTAATGTAAGTGCACGCCACTGCATCAAAAGCCATGGCCTGACGAAGTAGAGCGGCATGAAGAAGGGTGTTTGAAGCAGTGGCGTCAACAAACGTCAACGAAGAGGAAGGGCTCGTAATATTCATGAATGACGGAATCGGAGCACTAACCGTTCGGGGATAAATACGGGCAACAGGTCATGTATCTGTTAATTGGTTGAACTTTCATGGGGGACGTGTAGTGGTGTTTCATACATTTCGTATCAAGCCCAAAAGAAACAGGGCGCGGAAAGGCGGAGAGCCACCTACTACTCGGGTGACGGCGAACGACAAAAGAGAGCCTTTATTGACTGTCGTGGGTAGTAATACAAGCGGCACAATGCTTCACGAAGTTTAAAAAGTAAGCTTGCGTGCTCTCAACCTGAAGTTGCTGTGCACGAAACCACCACAGAATCTTTGTTTTTTTCAAGAGTGTCATTCGAGTGCGTGGTGACACATGTGCCTATGGCCAGAGGTTTCAATGTGCACAAAGTGCCAAACGGCGCTTCAGAATGCGGGCGACGCCGGTCCTGTGCTTCGTTACAGCTGAGGGGAAGGGTACTGGCGCGGTGCGTAGTGGACGAAACTGGACTTTGCAGAACACTAACATAATTGCGTAATTTATAAAATATCCCAGCTTTTATATTTATCATATAAAAATTAGAGAATATTTAATTACGCTGCCGCTGTTTTTTATTTCATGAGTTGCCGCAGCAACAGCAAGCACGTTTGCATCATTTCAACTACCTACCGCCACAAGACAGGCTACTCTCCTTCCCCATTTCTTACCCCTGTGTGCCTCAGCGCCAAGGGGAAAACCTCGGGCCGGTCTTCGATACATGGGACCTATGGGGAGTTCCGAAATGTATCTCTATTGAGTAACTCTGGCTGTGGCTAGCTGCGTCAAATTGTGACCGCTGCAAGTGACATGTCGACGCTCGCCGAACCATGCCGCTAAGGTGACTTCATGAATTCTATTCACGGGACGAAGATACTCGGATATATCACCTTTTCATTCATTAAAGTGCCTGGAGGACGTCAATTTTATGAGTTCCGCTTTTTTAACTGTTCAGCCAGGCTAACAAATATGATCAGTTTAAAATATGTTCACAAGGTGCAGGCCGTTCATACAGCATTCAGGGTATTCTGGGGAGTATATTAATTCTAATTTATAGTAAAATTGCATAAAAAAATTCTCGTTTATTTATTGTTACTAGCGCCTGGAGGCAACCAGCTACCTTTGCTTTTCCACCTGAGCGCGCGTTTGCTCTGTTGTCGTGGGCCTAGCCCGGCAATCCTGTTTTACAGGGAAAGAGATTACCATGTAGTCACCAGCCTAGACGGATTTAAAGCGAAGCTCTGTACCTCTAACTGTCCAAGGCTTCCTTCGCCGCCGTTTGTGCGAACACAAAACTCCCTCGAACAAGTAAAAGAAATTACGGGCACCGCAGAGATCAAACCTGGAACGAATAGAGAAAAGACTCGAGAGCCCGTTGTCTTACCAATTTAGCTACGAGCCCAAGCGGAGACGGGGAAGACAGACAGTGCACTCACCGAGCACATCGGCGGGTTTACCCCCCGCCTTCTCGCTGAATGTTACGTGATAGCGTCAAGCGACCTCTCGCGCCGTTGTGCGCTCCACCCACGGCACATGTACCGGCCATGTGCTCGCCTTGCGCATGCGCTGGGATTTGTCAAAATTAAAGGAAGCTCATTTTAACGCATGCACATAGCACTTCTCCGTCTCTGCCGCCGCACTCACCGCCTGCGCGGCCGCGGCAGAGACGTGAGATCTTCTCTGGAGAAGTGAGATGGTTCAACACCGGGTTTGAGCTTCCTTTCATTTTATAAAAAAGTTTCCACTCATGTGTTTTACCAATACAACTCAACCAACCAGCAGTCATGGATCATGCATTCTTTTTACCTTAGCAAAGAATATCTCTTTGAAGTAATAAGAGGTGTGGTTGAGTGCATTTCACTTGTCTCGGGTTTCACTCTTTGTAGAGCCACGTGTGTGGATTCGTTGTAAGCATCGTTTGCAGGTTCTTCTTCAAACCACCTTCACAGGGTCGATAGGCACACATTTTGTCTCCGATCTAAAATGTTCTAGACAATGCTCTAAACGTCATCGGCTACTTTTGAGTGTGGTCTAGCCTGAGAAGTATTCGTAGTCTTCTGTTTCTTGCCTAGTTCCCTCGCAGGTTATACTAAGTATTCGGGAATGTTTATGGTTTCTGCGACACTGTTCCGTACTGTAACTGGCCTGCTAGGTGGGCATCTAGTATTTTATGAGCCTTATTGGAACTCTGAGAGTGCTCTGAATTTGGCTGTAAGTAGTTGTTTATAGCGGCAGACCCAACGCTTAGTTACAGGCTGTTAGTAATAGTATAGCTGTGCATTCATCCCCTCCGACTATGAAACTAACGTACACGTGTTCGTACACATCATCAGAGCCTGGACAAGCCTCGTTACGTCCTCGTTTTTCCTTCCTTTTTGTGTATCTGTGACATGTCCCATTATCATCATGATTTGGGACATTGCTTCGTGACGGTCTGGTTGTGGCACAAACCACCGCTGTTCTCTGGTATGCGGAGGCGAAGGATCGGGATGGATTGGACGATTGGGACTTTTTTTACCTCTAACCTAAGTTTCTTCCTCCTTAGGTTGCCTCTGCTTTTGCGTCCGACTAATCGTATACGCGAGTTCTTCGACAACCATTGTACTTCACTCTGCCTCACTTTTCGTCACACTGAGAATTTTAATCCCCCTCCGTTCAGCTGCTGTGGGGGCATGTTCCCCACTTTGGCAGCCGCTTGCGCAAACTTCTTTAATCGTTTCGAAAATGAAAACAAAATTGAAAATTTTCCTGTTGCTTTCGGGGTTTATTTTATGCCTAAAGTTTTCATATTTATATGATCACCCAAAAACACAGCCAGAGTAGCTGATCTTTCAATCCTTGACCATGAGATGTGTCCACCACTTAAAAGAGAAGAAGGAGAAAAAGTGCCCAAGAATCAGATGGAGCCCGAAGCAATGTCAGCGAAAAAACGTCGTCCATCGAGCACATGCTCGCAGACAACAATTTCTCAGACCACCCGCGGGAGCCCAGTGCAGCAAGGTTCCCTAGAGGCGGCAACAAGTCCAAATCCCCCGGCATCCGATGAGGTCCCCCCGACATCTAATCTGGGCCAGGATCACACAAGCCCAGGCCGGAAGTCTCCGAGTGGCGAGACGGGTGGGTGCCATCTTTTGGAACGTGTTAGTACTATTTATACTGACTTTATACGCCCGACGTCGTGAAGTCTGGTGGAAGCCACTATACGCACGATGCGAATGACGCGCCAACGCCGCAGCCAAAGCAACCGGTGCCGCGCTGTTGCTTCGCTCGCCCCAATCGCCCTGATAGAGCGTTTTGCCCAATTTTCAAGCGGCTCTCTCACCCTTTTCCGTCGCACCACGGGTACCATACCAAGGGTCGCGAAGCCGATGGTTGAAATGACAGCGGTACAACGCTCCTCGAAATGGGTTTTCGTTTAGCTTTCTGTGCTCGGTATCGCAATAAAAAAATCACAGCTGATGTTATAAATGCAAAGCAAGACATAGAACCGGATAATGTATTTATTTCACATTGCAGCGATGCGACGTATTTAACAAGCTCTGTGCCCCATTACGTCCTTGACACACCGACCATATTCCCAATTACCCAAAGGAAATTTGGGACTCTTAAATAACGTTCAGCACCCTAAAAATAACCTAGGTTATAATTTTCACGTATTTCTCATCTCTGATCACAATCTGCATAGTCAATGCAGTTCAGAAGCGCTCGGGTTGTGATCGCATTGAACCCACAACGGATAGCGGTGCTCTTATCCAGCCTCCCAATGAATACTGTGAGATGGAAGCACCTGTCATATGTTTAGAATTAACACGTATATGGAGGATTACGTTGACCGATAGCCTGAACGATGCGGGAATTTGTTCTACTCATGCGCGTGAAGAAAGTTACAAAGTCAAGTTAAGTTGCAACAAATTATAAAAAAACGAAGTCGGATGCACTCCCATTTCATTTTATTCTTAAGCGAAATTCGGTGGCCACATGCAAGCCAGTTTTCACAATTTCGAAATGAATACCCACGACACCTAATTTCAAGCACATCCACATGTGTTGAGCAATGATAACCGCTTTCATGTTTGCTTTGGGCATTAGCCATTTACGTATACTGAAAGTTAGAAACCAAATGTGCACTGAACGTTCCAACAACTGCTTGGTTTATGTATTTGTCGGGAAGGAACTACCTTCATGTGCAAAGGGTTCGCGAGCCTGACCCCCTCGATGAAATGACGCCGACACGCAAGAAACAGAAAGAACCGGTTTATTCCGGACAATAAAACAAAACGGCATGCGTAGAAGCATCAGCGTGTAACATAACAGTCATGTGAGCAACCACGACACTCAGCAACAAACTGCACCGATTGTTCCGCAAATAATAGGCCGCTTTAATTAACACTAACGGTGATGTCCGAGTCTATTGTCCGATTCTGTTATAGTGATGTCCGAGTCTCTTGTAGCGTTTGTGTACTTCAGTTTCTTTGGCAGTCGTTCCAGTCGTACACTTAGCCGCGAATTCACGACGTCCACTGTTTTTGTAGCTTTCACTACGAAAAAGGCGTTGTTCCGGAGCTGAAATTCTCTGTAGGCGCGATCGAAATCGCTAAAGCAATAAATCGTGCCCCAAGTTCGAATGTCATGCCGCCTCCGTCGAAGCCGCCAAGGGGCTTGGGGAACCCGCCAACCCGTATCATGAGGCATCGCCTCCTGTAAAATACAGGATGCGATGGATGAGGGTGCTTTCAGTTTTCAGCAACTGCTGCATTGGCGCCTCAGTCGCGTCGTGCGTATAATGGCTTCCGCCAGACCACATGACGTCGTGCGTATAAAGTCAGTCTACTATTTAGGCCTCCCGAATCTTGTTTCAAATAGTCTTGCGTGAGTTCTTTCTCGAATAGGTAGGATGACAATATTCTTAAAGGGCTTAACGGGTAGGCGAGGGAGTGTTGTTACCCTTCAGTGTCTAGAAGAACGCAGGCCTACGCTGCATCCGTGGCTCGTGGGACCCGGGGAGGCGGCGCTTCCGTGCCGAGCTTGTCAGCTCATACCCCATGCCTGGGGTTAGGGAGGCGATGGGCTGCGGGTGAGAAAGGATCAGAGTATATAAGGGGTAAGTTGGAAGTCGGGTGCCGGAGTGCGGGCAGTGGTAGGGGAAGAAATATGGGCACACGGTGTTGTTGGAGTATCTCACTACACGCAGTCGCCAGTAGACACACATTTGGTGGAGGGAAGAGTGTGTTCAGGAGGGTGCTGTATCCTTCTTGTGTTTGTGTAATCAGAGGGGATGGCGTTACCTATGACATTTTTATCGTAAGCTTCGGTTCCCTACAATAGGCCCAAACGTTGTTTCTGCTAAGATCAGGACGTCTGAAACTGTTCTGCCGTTGTGGCCTTTTGTGGTGAATTGAGCTAAACTACTTTCCCCTATCAAAGGAATCAGCTGTGCGGTCATCCTTTTCGCCTGGTCGCTCTGCAGCGCAAGCCACGGGTGGATTTGCGTTCATATTGCATACATGAAATGAGCCGAACCAATTCGTAGGGAACTGAAGTTAGCGATGGACAGAGCTGGGCAGCCATAACCAGGCTTTTAATAGTGGCGTGTGCACACTAGTCCTACAAAGCTGCTCGAAATTAAGTATTTTTCTGTTCAGCATGACGACCCAATCACGGCAGTGCTCTGGGCGTCAGGATATGTATTAGGTGATTAGACTTCGTGCAAGATTATGCCTCTTTTATTGGGATACTCTTTGCACACAGATGTGCCTTAGTTGGTGTTTACTGCATTCAACGACAGCGCAGTGACCCTTCAACGGGTACCTTCCGTACATCACTACTGCCATCCAGGGCATGGTGACATGCTGGCAGGAATAAACATGTAAGCAAGTGACTGTACAAACCTTGGTGCAGCAATAAACTGCAAATAGCCTGGCCCGGCAAAAGCGAGCAACGGATAGGTCATGATTTCAACGACAACAAGGCACGACAAACTGCATTCGCAATCTGCGTAAAGCATCGGAAAACCTAGTATCAACTACTTCTCGCTCCCCTTGAATGCGCTGTCTGGTGAACGGCTCAATTGTAACGCGCAGACATCTCACATAACAAGGACGTACGAAATTTTAAGCCACATTACACGATTAATAATCGGCACGATTCGTAGACCAACGCGAGTGGCGACTGCGGCTGCTGCCCCACAGTCCCGAGAAAGTACCCTCATGGCGCCACAAATCGTGGAAAAATGGCGGCGCCCTAAATTAAAATGATGGCGGATAAAGGGGTTCGCTTCTTGAAAATCCACCTAGTTCATATTGGAGATGCGAAAAGAACGTTTCTCTGTCAATTCGATGTCTCATAATTGGTCAGTAGCCTGCCAGTGTGCTCCTTTGTCATTATTTTTATAGAGCAAAAACGATGGTACAGGAGGAAACTGGTAGTGATACATGTATTAAACAGTTTGGAATTTGGCTGCCCGTCGTCCCAACGGAGGCAATTCTACTACAGACACTCGCCAACACACTACCTCAATGGAACGGGGTCGTAGTCTTTTGACTTTCTCCCTTAGCAGTGTTCATTCCCATAGCTTGTGGGCCTCGTTGCGTCATTAATGTACACTGTTGTCAGTTGTTGAATTGTCCCGAGACGGGCCGTTTCGTTTCTTAGTGTGGCGCCGGCAGCCTCATTCATTGTGGTTTGGGTTCAACTCCCCTGGGATAGTTATATTGTTATTTTTTGCACTTTTGGTAGATTTCTTCGGAGCATTCATTCTACTTTGACAAGCAGCTGTAGAGATTTAGGGCGAAGGTGATCATGATAGTGGATGTTTAATGGCGTCAGGCTTAAGGTGAACGTGCTACCTTCATGGCCATTGCCGATGGTTGTTTTGTGTGTACGGAATGATAATTATTTGTCACGTATTCCTTGACGTTGGTGAGTACTCTGCGGTCATCAATATCGTTTACTGCCTTGTAGCCCTTTGAGTGCATTTTGCTTCCTGTTTCTTGTTTGCATATTGATACGAGGTCGGCAGTTCTTACACAGTATACTAACAGTGCATGTTTGAAGGTCGCCAGGAGGAAAAGAGCGTCTAGCTAGCTAGGGTACGGAAGAGCACGCGTGTGACCGGCGTACCATCCTAGTCGTTTCTTCCTTGACGATGATGATTGCAGTGCGATTGTAATGCTCTGGACTATGTCTGTTCCGTATGCTACGAGAGTTGCATTGCCAAACTTCGAGTATTCCATTTTTAATTCCTTTTTCCTGGTTCCTCAGTATCTCTCTCGTTGTCTGCTGCATCAGAGCTTTCTATTTATTTATTTATTTATTTATCATAGTGCCCACAGCGCCTTTTCCGAGGCATTACAGTGGGGGGGGGGGGGAGAAAGTAGAAATTCATACAAAAATACAGGCAGAACAGAAATATATCTTAAAGCACAATGATAAGCAAAAACCCGGCATGTTCAACGAAGATACACTACAAAGAACCCGAAAATACCGATCCGCTTCCATAGCTTGTTATTTTCTCCTTCAGGTTCATGCAACATTTCTAATTTTCTCTTCTCTTCTCCATTCTTGCGGAAGTCGGTAATTCTGATTTGACTCTCTATCTGCTATAACCTGTTATCGAAGGCGGCCTGCATATAAAACAGGAAATTACCTATTGCATTGCTGTGTTGCAGCAAGGTTAGCGGTACTGAGGGAGGCGGGATTGGAGCTGGTGAAGTTTGGAAAGTAAAGCGATTCGAATTAGTTTTTTAGTCACTCATGGTAATTTGGCCTTTTTTTTTACTTCCTTTCGGTATCGTTCTTTTTCGAAGGCGGTTATTTCAGAGTTGCGGTTTGCTATATGTTGTCTTAACTCCTCTATTATGGGTCCTGTTTATTTGGTGTTTTCCTATTCTGCTGCTGGTGTGCGGGATGGCGGTAGCAGCGTTAGACAGATCACCTTGTTGGATATTTCCTGGGTCCGCTTCTTCTTGTGGGCGGAACCCATTCTTTGTGTTTTCTTGGTCAGTGGATCCAATACGTGCCCAGGCATCTACCGGGCCGTGTAAGGTGGGACTGCAGTTCTGCCTGATGGTTACTGCGCTGACTGCTTGGCCGTTCGGGCCTAGGGCTTCGTAGGTTTCTCGCGAGCGTCTTACTTGGCTGGAGCGAAGCACTACGGTCTCTGGTGCGGGTGGTCTCCTGGGGGGGCGATTGTATCACCAGGGACGGTGTGTTACCTGGCCTTCTCCAGGCCATTGAAAATGTTGCTGATGTTTCTGGGTTTGCTGCGGGCCGAAAATAGCCTACGTCGGCCGTCGAGCCTTGTGTGGCATGCCCTTCACCACATAGGGTGCACAGAGGTTGAAAAATGTAGCTTTATTGGGGTCCTCTGTGCCACACCGCATTTACTTCCGTGCAGAACAGACATTTGACTTGTGCCGCATAGTGCAGGAACTGGGCACACGTACCGTGATTGCCGATATTAATAGCATAGTTGCTGCCAGCTATTTCCGGAGACAGCTCTATAAACGTTTGTGCCCTTGAAGGTGACAAGTGCTGTTTGGGGTGATGAAGGTTGAAAAGCAACCCTAGTTGGGCACTTTCCTAAGGACGAGTTTGCTAGGAAACGGCTCTTCGTTCTCAATTGTGAGGGGATCGTTCGTGTCTAAGGCATTTTCAAAAGATCTCGAAAAGCCTGTGGTGTAGGTACTAAGCGAAACCTCTATTGCTTTGCGGTTGCAGTCATTTTTTTTGTCTCAATTGAAAAAACAAGGATGTTGTTTGTCAGTTGTTTTTTTTTAGTAACTCACTGCACTATGTCGGTGTAAGCCGGTGTCATAGGGCATCTGATTAGGTCATTTAAAATGGCAGTGTTAAAATGACATTTTACTCAGATTATATTCCGCCTCGAGTACTGCCGTAGTTCAGCTACTCAACTGACAATTGAATTATAACCGCGACTTTCAACAGCTACTCCAACCCCAGCTGTGAACTGACTTTTAACAGCTCCAGTCTCTCGACTTCCTTTCAAGTGACAACGATTCCGTGCATGTTATTTGTGCGGCTTCAGGGAATTTCAGGCGCCCAGGAGTAGTCCTTAGCCGCTTGAACACTGGTTGTTCGACCCACAAGCGTGATGAAGCGTTCTTGCGCAAGCGTAGATGGGCGAAACTCAGCAGTAATGCCCCCAATGCCAAGAATTTCGGGTGTCAGAAAATAGAGAATACGACGATGCAGTCGGGCCCTTCAGCCGTGACTGCGGCTGCAATCAAGCGGAAGCCTCGCGCTCACTCGGCAAGTGCTGGGGCGACGCAGCTGTCTTGAGGGAAAAAGAAGTGTTTTGGAACGAACTTGTGCTCGCCTAACAAGTCAATGAACACACTGGCGGCGAAGCAGCAGTCAACAAAGTGACGTGCGCAGTCTAGTGTCGGCGAATCGAATACCGCGGCTTCAGCTGTACGGGCATTTATCTCCCGGTGCGAGTCCTCCTTGAAACATCGAATTGCATTCAGAACACTGTAGAGCGATGATTATTCTAGGCCGGCGACGCTGGTTCGAAACACTCTCCCTCTCAAAGGAGATAAACCTTGTGGCATAAATAATGGAACACGCGTTGACTTGGCCCACAGATAACACAGATAACACAGCCCAGCGCAGCCGGTCGGCAAAAATAAATATTGTAGGCACTGTAGTTCTCTGCGGCACAATATTTCGCTGATTTCAATCTTACGTGTAATCATCATCACCTGTCATCCCTTTCAGCAAGGAGACGTCGCTCACTGATAGAGCGGAGAACACAGACGCCGTTTATTTGGCGAACGCGCAGCCAAGCAGCACTAGCCTCAGGGATGATAATGATCATGTACAGGTGACGAAGATGAAGCATTACTGAAAAGGATGACAGGTGACGAAGATTACACATAAAATTGAAATCAGCTTAATAGTGTGCCGCAGAGAACTACAGTGCTTACAATACCAATGAACAAACACAATGAATGGTTCGCGGCAATATGGCACCTGTACTGCGCTAGGGGAGCAGTGCTGTACAACCATGCGCCATCCTGAGTACCAAATTTATTCAAGAAATCCGCCCGCGCGCAAGTAGGATTCACCGAGCCTGTGGCGGCGTGGAGCGAACCCTAGGCGCGCATGCGAAGCGGGGTATACGGTGGCACTGTTCGGCCCTTCAGGGTCTTTTCTTCGCAGCACTGGGGCCGGCGGCGGCAGGAGCTTATGGATTCAGGATTCAGAATTACATGAAGAAACTGCTCTCTTCGACGTCTTACTATCGAGCCAATTGGAGCTTAGCGGAAATGATTTGACTAACGTGAAAGGCAAACAGTAACGATCCTCCTCGGTGAGCAGCATTATAACTACTCAGATGATACAGTCTTCGCATCCCTCGCATTCAATTCGGACGAATTTCGACTACATTTTCGTTCATCTTGCGCCAGTTATTACTACAACAAAATGGACAACTGTGCCGGACAAAGGTCGCTGTGCGGGCACTTTGGTAATGCACAACTTGAGTACACTTGAGCAAACAGACGGAAAAACAAGAAAAATAACAGACGCATACTCTGTGTGCGTGCGCGTGTGCGTATGCGCATGTGTGTGCGTAGTGTGTGTGCATGCGTGTGTGTGTGTATGCGCGTAATTGTGCGTGGGCGCCTGCGTGCGTGTATGTAAGGCAATGTGTCTGCGGGTGTGCGGGTGCGTGCGTGTACGTGCGTGTGCGTGCGTGCATGTACGTGCGTGTGCGTGCGTGCGTGTACGTGCGTGTGCGTGCGTGCGTGTGCGTGCGTGTGCGTGTGTGTGTGTGTGCGTGTGCGTGTGTGCGTGCGCTTGTGCGTGTGTGTGTGCGCGCGTGTGTGATCTTTCGCTCGCCTCGTTTACCGCCATCTCAAATCATACTGAGCAGGACGAGGTGCATTCCAACGCCTGGTCCTCCGTAACCTCGTCCCTCAATCTATAATGCTGCAGCCCCGCAACGGTGCCTAAATTTTCTTCATTTGTTTAGAGCTTCCGTTTGAACCACAACGAGCTGATGCTTTGAGCACAGGTGACTTTTACACTGAGAAGCTCTCTAGGTCCAAATAATGAATGAAACATTTTGTGCACGTGCATTACGGTGAGAAGAATGATGTCTTTGTAGTCGTTTGTCCCTGTGATTTGTGATGACACCTTTATTGTAGCAGCAGTGAGCTTCGGCTGGTGCAGGGTGACCTGCGTATTTTATTACAAGGGTATGGTGAGCTGGAATATGATAGTGTGGTTGCGAATATATCAGCGAAAACAGAGTAGAACCACGACAACCAGACAGCATTGCGCCAAGAGGACGTAGAGGAGATATAGACCGACTTAGGACATATTTATGCATGAGAAAGAAAGAGACGATCGTGATTTCCTAAGGCAGCAGAATGGTTCGGTGGCCACAAGTGAAACACGTGTAGTGGTTCTATCTGCAGGAACCGCTCATAGCAGCATGGAACAACGCAGCGAGAGTTCAGCGCTGAGGAGCTACTACACCGACGCGACCGACTCGCGTCGAAGCTCGATGAGACAGGGTGTCCTGGAGCAATCGACGTCGGAATACCAATCCAACGTGTCCCGGGAAAAGGACAACCGGGGAGCGGATTTGGCTTCTTCTGGGAAGCCGATTTTTGGGTCGGATTCCTCGCACGGAAAGCGTCGAATGTTCACAGACACCGTTGCGGCCAGGGACGCCGACAGGACGACCGCGCCTTCGGCTTCACGACGTGACGAAGCACGTCTTCAAGGAGACAGCTCTCGGAAACGGCACCTGGGATCAGCTCGGCCAGCCACATCGGCGAAGCCACACCGGAGCAAATATGATGGAAAAGACTTCCAGGTATCACGCCTTCTATTTTTTACTTTTATCCCAATGTTGACTGTCGAAAATTCATAGCTATGGCTGCGGCGAAATGGAGCATCTGCAGTTATGGTGTAGAGGTTCTGTTTCAGCTAGGAGTCATTCAATTACTGCGGTTGCCTCATTGATTCAATACAGCATGTGGTTTGGTTAGACGGTACTGCATTTCAAGAGTAAAAAATCTGCTCATCAACGACAAGACTTGTACAAAAGCGACACGACGGGCGCACACTCACCACTAGCTTCATTAAAAAAACGAACATGACTATATACCACATATTGCACAGCGGCCGTTTCTAGCCAGAGCCGCATCGTCGTCGTAACCGTGTGAACGATGGCAAGACCGAGTAGTGAAAGAAAGAAAAGGAGGAGAGTGTAGCGAAGTTGTGAGGGAGGGTGGTTCACCGTGGCGGCGCGAGCGCTCTCTTCAAGTGTGCGGTGGGGGAGTGGGGGCAGTATGCTGTACCCGCACGGGACGCTGCGCTGCGCAACGCTGGGGAAAAGGTGAGGTGGACGTGCTCGACCTGCGCTCGACTCGTTCATGGCTTCTGCTCACCAAATTCTTTTTTAAATGGAGAGCATTTCAGTAACTCACGATGTCACCCGTGTTGACATCCGTAGTCGTAGTCCGCACCCCTCCCCCTACACTATATAAAAAAAATACTAACCGGAGCCTGTTTCGATCCCTCGACCCTACGCGCGGAACGCAATGTACATGGTGCTCTACCCACTGCGCCACAAAGCCGACACAGAATGGGAGGCTACGAACGCGCCTTATATCCTTGACTCATTCAAACTACGTCAAGAAGCTGCTGATACAACGCATTCACTACCACCAACTCCCCAAACACTAAACGTTAACGCAATACACCCACCCCCTATGCGACGCATTTACTCGAGTCCCCCTCGCGGGGAGATGGGCCCAATTACGATGGCAGTGCAACGCCGGCACGTGCGGGGAAAAAAGAACAAAGAGAACAGAACTCCCGCTAGCGCAGTTTCAGGCAGGGGGCGCGCGAGCACTGCGAAGGCGGGAAATTTGAATTGCATGGGGTGGTAGCAGTAAGCGGATAATGGCGGTACAGGCCACTATGGCGAATCACTGCTCTGCATTTCCGACAGCGTTCACATTGAGTGGAACTGCTTCTAATTTTTTCCAGTGCAGAAAACTCAAAAGGACGATTACCCGTTTAGATGTATTGTTACCGAGAGGGCCACGTGGCAGCACCAAGTAAATCGGTATTTGAAGAAGCCCCTCAGTGCAGTTAATCTTCACGATCCCTTTGCGAAAAGGCATTCAATAGAGGTGGTGCGACATTTAAAAGATGGTCCGCCTGTTGGATTCTCTTTTCCTGTTGACGTTACAAATTTATTGCATTCTTTTTTCCGCACCAAAACGTATTTATTGCGGTTTATGAGTGTGTCGAAGAAAGCGAAGTTATAGTGTTACAGAAGTCGTACGGCATGGCATTAGATAAATACATGACGCTGCTTGAACTTCATCTTCAGTCCGTGTTTGTATCATGTTAGGATAAAGTGTAAAGGCAATGTAGGCGTGTGCTTACCGGATCATGCGTGGCACCAATTCTCTGCGAAATGGTTCTGGCCCGCACCGATCTATATCTGGAGCATGATCTCGAAGGGCAGGTACTGGGAGTTCTTAGATATGTTGACGACTTAAAGCTCCATTGTTCTTAACTTAACCTGTTGTTTCAAACCACATTGTCAGTGTTAACGAGAATTGAGCACTGTTTTTATGAGTGGGCGGAAAGGCGTCTATTTTACCCATAAAATGCCAAACGATGACTGATTGCAGGATTTACACCTTAACTTTACGTTGTAATATGGCCGTGTTTGTTGCGTTGACATGACAAGTGTAGGCAAAGGTTCGTTGCCCTATGATTCCGCCCGCTCAAAGACAGTCAGACGGCTGCTTGTCATGACCTGTTTTCAAGCTGCGCTTATGAAGTCCTTCCACTACAGGGTTCCTGAAAGTTTCGTCGCTGAAGTGTCTACGTTGCTGACGACTGGCTTCCCTTTGGGGGACTTCATAGCTGTGGCCGAGTCGTTGCGAAGCACATGAGGCTGACGCCCCTAAGCGCGCAATCCCAGTGGTATTACCATGTCCCCACAGAGTGGCGCACAAAACGAAAAATGTAGAAGACAGGCACGGAGTGCCAGTAGTGTTTTTCCCCTAGCAAGTTGGCTATCTTGTGTCCCAAGATCTTCAAAGGATTTAACAAGGCCCCAGCACGCTTAAAGAAGCATGCTACCGAGTTTGTGCGATGTGCTACTGAGGTTGCATACTCTATTCCGCTCTCTTGCGGAAAGGTATATGTGGCCCACACTTGCCGTTGTGTCTACGACCCCTTGAGAGAACACCGCTTATCAATGAAAAACAAAGCAGGGTCATATCTTCCGAACTGTGAGTACAGGCGTGATAGTTGCTTCATAACTGTTACTGGAATGGTCAATCCCACCCAGATGCTCATCATCAGTGTGTCACATGCGAGCACCACACCATCTTCTGCATCGTCCATCCTCGCACCTTCATCATCATTGTTTTTAGAACGGCTTTCCGGTGAGGCTGCGCCCTCATTAAACGAGTACTAGTACTTTAAGTATCCCGTGCCTGAGTCTTGCACAAATTATTGTTTCGCCTGTGGAGGCAAGCCATGTCAACCGCGGTTGAATTACACTTAGGTGCTGAGCAAAAAACCGGGAGCAGGACGGCCGCGAGTTGATAAAAGACTTTTCATTCGCAACAAAATGAAAATTCTGTGAGCCAGCCTTCTGTTACCTTGTACGGAAATGTTCGAATTTTTGACAAGGATGGTGCATTCATAAGTGGAAGAAAACGATAATGGCTGCTTTGTGCGCTTGTGCAATATATGGTATATAATCATGTTCGTTGTTCGTAATAAAACTAGTTTTGAGTCTGCGTTCACTCGGTCGCCTTTCTACTGGTCTTGACTTTGAAGGGCAGTTTTTTGAAGCTTCAATGATTGTTTTCTACCTTTACTGTATCTTGTAGTCTTGTGGCTTATGTGAGCGTTTGTTGTTTTAAATGATGGCTTTGTGTTCTTAGGTTAGGTTAGGTTACGTTACGATTGGGAGAGCAAAGTAATGCCAGAAGGGCATTTTTTACACAATGACGGCGGGCGTCCTTTTGGTGGGGTGCTTATAAGTACCCTCGGAGGGCACTGTAGACTCACCTTATACCCTGATCGTAAATTGCCTCAAAATCAGCATCATCATTGTTGTTATCAACACGCACAGCCAAGTAATGTCCACCGTAGGGCGAATCTCTCTCCCAAATATTTGTCTGCATTATATGGCCCCGAATTTTTATATTAAGCCCTTCTATTGAAAGATATGAAGAGGCGTTTCCTATATCGTTTACTGTCACACGTTACCATGCCGGTAAACGAATCTCTGCCGGCTTTTCTTGTGCGCTTTACGGGACCCGGGCCATTACACAAATTTGGGTTGAGAGGCCAGCCATGAATTGTAGTAGAAAGGACCGCGCAGGCCGATTTTTTGCAAGTTCTTTCTTGCTTCCTCCTAAAATATGAATTTTGCGTTAGAAAAAATATTAATTTTTTGATCCAATGTCTCTCGAATTTATGACCAGTGGAGGTGGCGAGTTTCTGAGGTTGCCAACGGAGCAGTTTTTTAATTATAAATGTCAATGTTTTAGCAAGTGTAGTCGTTCCTTAAGAGAGGTAAGCATAATTTTTAAAGTTAAAAAGGGTGATTTAGCAAGCAACAACGTATTTTTATTCGTGAATAAGGGCTTGTTCTTGCTGAGAATCGTCAAAAAGCTAAAATGCCTTACAGGTGATATAGCTCCAATACCAACTTGTGGCCTTAGGGGCCTTAAATTTCCATCATGTTGTAGAAGCACAGCACGGCTGAATTTCTAAAGATTACCCCCTGCCATGTGAGAATAGGCCTAGAACAATTTTTTACACTTATTCCTTTTTTTTCGAACCCCGCTAGCATATCAGACTATTTTTTTATGATAGGGATAACCGAGACGAACGCCTAAACGCTGTCTCACAATCCTTACCAAAAAATATAATTGATTGGTGCAAACAAGGATTTGGTATAGATCACGTGTCTTTCCAGATTTCTCATAAGTACGGGGCAAATCGTTATATTCAATTGTTTATTACAAATGCCTGGAAAAAAAATTCCGAAAACCTATTTCAGCATGTTGTCCTAACGAACCGGGAAAAGTGTGAACATGATTTTGACATAACGCGCATCTTGAAGCAAAAATAGCGAAGGTGTGATATCAGAGCCCATTACAATGTGATGATCATAAAGAATTAAATTTTTGTCGTACGGCCTTGTTATAGCGTAGGAGATAATTTGACCTCCCTGGTTTAGTACATCAAAAAAAAACATTTCAAAAGTGGCTGGACAGCTGCTTGCTTTTGTGCAAATGTTTTGCAAAGGACGTCTCTTGAACCACCCAAACAACCTGTCTACTTCTCTTCTCTACGTTTCCCCAGTGTAGAACAATTTGCATCATTTTGTCCACAACTAACACCATAACACCCTACGAAAAAAAAAACGGGGGTGAACACCTGTTGGAAAGGTTTGATTATAGATAAAACGCCCTGAAATGTTGACTTGTGCTTTACCAGAATCTAAAAGTGTTAAAAAAAGTCAAAACGCACTTACAGAAAGTTTTTCTTTCTGGTTTTGTTCCTGGGTGTTAGTATGCTAGTTGTGGACCGTGGTTGGTATGGTTTAATTATAGATAAAACGCCCTGAAATGTTGACTTGTGTTTACCACGGTGTAAGGGTGTTAAAAAAGAGCAATCGCATTTACAGAATGTTTTCCTTTCTGGTTTTCTTCCTGGCTGTTACTATGTTAGTTGTAGACTGTGGTTTGCACCCGCAAGGGGTTTAAATCATTTTACACTGCACAATCATGCTCTTCCCCTCTTCACCCGATTCGACTCTCCGCTTTTCCCATAGCTCGCGGACAACCTAGAGGAACATGCATGTCATTCTGCGCTATTTCAACCGTTTTCTAACCGCCAAGATGGTTGAGCATTTCATGGGACGAGGCGTGGTAACGCGGACGCAGTATTGTGGAAAGGGCATAGCCTAGGGACGGGGAGAGCAAGCGGCAAGCACACGTGCACCAAGTTGAGAGGATTCCTGAACGAGATGCCCATATAAGCAAAGCATTTTAAACATCTACATCTGGTGCCAATGTTTATGCTTGTCAACATTGTTGAGCCAAAAGAAAAGTTGCAATATTTGAGGCAGTGTATGACGACATACGTTATATTTAGATTTGTTCATAAAATACCCAGCTGCTTGATTTTTCGGCCTCAAATAAAAATTATTCATTAAAATATATTTGACCTGAACGGGTGTGTGCGTGCGTGCGTGTGTTTGTGTGCGTGTGCCAGCGTGTGGGCGGGCGTGTGTGTTTCCGCGGGTGTGTATCTCTTCAAGCGTGCGCGCGGGTGTGCGTGTGTGCGCCTGTATGCGTGCGTATTTAATTGGCGTGTTTCTGTACTAAATGTCATTTCGAAGTCAGACCTCGCCCTCTGTGGCTTTCCATTCATCATTATTTCGTGCCGCGGTTGTCGTCGTCATTATGGTGAATCAACTCCCTTACTTCTGCACGTGGTAATGTTACCCTGTGGTTTCATGTCGTTTCATGAACAAGGTTCGCCGGATAGTCGTGCCACCATTCGCCGGTCAAGGAAGGTCCTCGGAAGCGAGCGCAACTGAGGAGAGCGGATCGGCGCCGTCTAGGCTGTCCTCAATATCGGCGATTCTGAATCGCTCGAGAGAGCGCACCAGTGAGAGTGCGAGGAAGCTTGAGCTTTCTGGTGAGCCTTTCTTGTGCAGTGTAAAGCACTATTCCAGCAAACCCTGTTAGATCGAGAGGCTGCGCGCCAAACAAGCTCCATCTATAAATAATAGTTAACCCTCTTCCTGCGCCATAACCGTTACAATGTCGCCGTGTGGGCGGCATCGCTTTTACGAACTATTTCTAGATTAAACACTCCCGTCTTCATTTGCGAGAGTCCCTCCTTCAAAGTACTACGCCTCGTCAAAATGTCAGCGACCTGCACAGTTTACCCGCCGCGGTGGCTCAGTGGCTAAGGCGTTGTGCTGGTGAGCACGAGGTCATGGGTTCGATTCCCGGCCGCGGTGGGCGCTTTTCTGATGGGGGCGAAAAGCAAAAACGCCTGTGTGTACGAGGTTGGGCCGCTCGTTAAAGATACCCAGGTGGTCAAAATTAATCCGGAGCCCTCTACTACGGCGCGCTTCATCGCCTGCGTTGCGTCGGCACGTTAAACCCTAGAATCAATCAATCAATCAAACACTTGCACAGTTTGCCAACTCTTCAAAGAACTGGTAATGAATTGCAAACTATGAGGGGCAGAAGAAAGGGAACTATTAGTTTGTCAAAAAAAGAAATAGAGTATCTGAATGCGAACTTGCCACGTGTGTAACGGAATGCACCACTTGACCCTGTCATGATTTTTCTTTGTATTTTGAGCATGTTCACGCATGCGCGCTCCTGTATATTTATTTCGATACGTGTAGTGAAAATTCAGTTGATGTCTAGCGCTAGTCCTGTGCGGTCTCTACTTTTGTCCCGTCCTTACCGCGCTACTTAACCATGTTTCACAGTTCGAACCAACTAGCCCACATTTACGCATTGACAAGTATTCTTTCTAGTACATTGGGCCCTGTTCTTCCTCCGGTTTTATGTGCCAACCCATCTGCATCTTTAACAAATCTCATAGCCATCACGACATGCCGCGCAAGATGCTGTTCTTTCGCCTTGCGACACCGACTCAACCCCCCGGAGGTTGAAGCGCTTTTCCGTCCTTGTCTGCCTTCGCTGCGACATGGTACAAGTATCACGAATATTCTCAGGTCGGAACTGAGGTGACAGGTGCATTACCTACATGACTGCCTTCGGGTCTACTGTGCATCGGTGGGTGCACGTGACGCAGATGGACTGCACCGCCAGTTCTCCTGTGATGCAGCCAGGGTGACAGAGTCAAAGTTCTCTGGTCAAAGTTTTTGCCGTCTCTCCGTGCCATGAAGAAAGGCCAAGAGAAAGTCGCCGCATGTCCTGGAAAGGTGACTTGTATTGGACAGGTAGACCTGCTGCGTCTGTAGAAGGAATTCTAAGCTCTGGGCCTAAGTTTTGTACTGAACCGGCAGAGACGCCTGTGGGAATTCTCACGATTGTAAGAAGAGTGGCCGACAGAGTTGATGCAGATAACAAAGAAAGGTGTATTGCAGAAGGCGTTGATTGCCTTAGTTCAAGAGAAGAAAGTGTACGTGTCCCTAATAGCGTAAAAAGGACAACTGAGTTTCTGCGCAGCAATAACCTTTCCCTGTTAGTGGCGGACAAGGAAGGCGGGTTCGCTGTCATGCCAAAGACGGTTTATGAATCAAAAGCCGCGGAAGCAGTCGCTAAAAACTTTGTAAAATTCCATTCGGTAGCGTCAAAAATTGAAGAAGAAAGCCTTAGCGTTGTGTGAGCAGCTTAATCTCGAAGGCGTTCGAAAGTATGTTTCAGCTGCAAAAAAAAAAAAGATAGCCTGTCTATTTTCTTTTTGGCTAAGACCCACAAGGAAGCCATTCCCTTTAGAGCGATTGTGACTGAGAAAGGTTCGTGGCAAGGAGTCATTGCGAGGTTTTTGCAGAAACATCTCAGTAGTCTTAAAGTGAACGACCCGTATTTGGTCCGCAACTCGGAAGATATTTTGGCATTTTTTCAGGAGAATGAACGTGTGGTGAACCACTTGTATGCCTTTTCTATCGATGTAGAGGACCTCTTTTATTCAATTCCTCAAGGGGACCTTCTGGTTGCAGTCAGAGATGCAATTGAAGAGTCTGGGCCAGTATCCTTCCAGAACAAGGCGGGTATAACTGTAGGTAACTTTTTAGAATTGCTGTCATTTTATCTTTCTGCCACTTTTGTCACTTTTAACAATGAATCTTTTATCCAGAAACAGGGCGTCTGCATCGGGTCGTGTATTGCACCGGTTTTAAGTAATTTGTTTTAGCAAAGTGTGACAGGAGCATTGAGACGCATATTGACACGGATAAGACAGCAAAGAATTTTAGGTATGTCGATGATTACATGGTTGTTACTGGGTCGGTGAAGCCAGAGGAAGTAAACGTTTTAGTCGAGACCGTTAAGCAAACATTCCTAGAATGTTCGGACGGCTTAAATTTCACC